>NC_081312.1:117712482-117919982 GCF_026419965.1 Kogia breviceps | reverse complement strand
TTTTCATTGTAAACAGTATGATGAAGTTACTTTTTCATTTTTAACATTATACATGCATTTACTTTATCAATTCATGATGTATTAGAGAATATAAAAAATTTTTCATATTTGTTAAGTCATCATTCTCTATTTTGTTATAGTCTTAAAGAACTTTAAAAAAAGCAGTGAAGTTACATAAGAAATAACCTTTATTTACTTATGTTTTATTTACCTTTATTTACTTGATTTGTTTGAGGTAGGAGGTGATCTTGTGAAGATTCTGAAGAGGCCCTCTGATACACTTTACTGAGTGTCAAGACCAGGGTGTCCCTGATCCTTTACCATGCCAAAATTTCTTTTGCAATTTATGAAATTTTTACCTTGATTGATACAATTAACATAAGTCTACTGCTTGTCATGGATGAGGTAGGCTTTCAGAAACACTTGAATTAAAGGTAAACCTTCTTCTTTCACTCAAGAAAATAATTTCTTATATAGCAAGAAATTATAAGGAGACAACCTATGGTAAACTCCCATTCAATGTTAGCTTCATAATTATTTGTGAATTTATAAATACACATATGTGTATTAAGAGTGTTTCCCCTCAGAAAATTCTGCTCTTGTTCTCTTGAATTCCTTTACTTTTTGTTTCTCCTAGTTTCTCCTGGTGTTTCACCCCATCTTCTTTGCCTCTGTACTTTGGTTTTCTATCTCTGAGTTTCATGAATTGCAAAAGAAAGTTTCACATAGTAAAGGATCAGGGTCATCCTCGGTTTTGACACCCAGTAAAGTCCTGGAAAGTATATCAGAAGGCCTCTTTGGAATCTTCACAGGTCACCTCTACCTTGAATACAACAAATGTAAATAAAGGCTATTTTTCATGTAATTTTATTTTTAGTTCTTTGTTTAGTTCTAACAAAATGGAGAATGATGACATAACAAATATTTTCTTTGGTTTATGTCTCTGAACCTCATAGCTCTCTCCTCTGACATGGCCTTTTGGCTTAGTGAAGAAGACAGAGGAGATAGCACAGGAGGATTGATCCTGATGGGGGTCATACCCTAGAATGCCTCTCAAAGTTCTAAACTATTTCTGAACTTTATACACGTCATTTCTCTGACTACAGGGTTAGGACTTTTAAAAAGTTATTTAAAATAAAATAATAAAATAATAATAAGATAAAATAATAAATAAATAAATAATAATAAATAATAATAAATAAATAAATAATAATAAAATAATAATCCTAAAAATAAGTATGCACAATTAAAATACTTTATTTTATTTTAAATTATGGAAATTACCCAGTTCATGAAGAACACAAGCCACATCTATAATGTATCAGCAATGATCTTCAGTTCTTTAAAATGGTGCTTAATGAGTGCAGTAACATGGCACTTGCTCAGAAAGTTAAGCGCACTGTCTTACATGGTTTTTGCTATTATTTCACATTAGTTTTATCACCCATACTTAATTCCCAACAAATATTTTTGATGATTGTTATGAACTGTGTGTTTGTAACCCTCTTAGATTCATATATTGAAGCCCTAACCCTTAATATCATGGTACTAGAAGGTGGGGTCTTCGGGAGGTAATTAGGTTCAAGAACTCATGATGGAATTCGTGTCCTTATAAGAAGAGAAAAAGAATAGACCTCTCTTTTGTCATCATGTGAAGACATTACAGAAGGCAACCATCTGCAAATTAGGAAGAGGGCTCTTATAAGAACCAAATTGTCCAGCACCTTGATCGTGGATTTCCCAGCCTCCAGAACTGTAAGAAATAAATGTTTGCTGTTTAAACCACCCAGTCTGTGGGATTTTTGTCATAGTAGCCTGAAGACAATGACTAAGACAGTAATTTTCTTTTATCTTGTCTCTCCCAAACTATCAATTTAATTTTTATAATAACAACAACTCACACTCATATTTCATCCATTTATATATTCATTAATTAAAGTTGCAATAATGATAAACCTGGCGTAAAAAGATTTTGAACAAACACACCTGATTTTTGGTTAGCATAATATTAATTCTTTATAGACACTCTTCCAAATTTAGCTAAAACGTCTAGGTGTGGCAGTCCACTGAGTAGTCTGCTTAGTACCAGAACATAGGTATACATGTGTGTGTATGTATATATATATATATATATATCTGTATTATAGTGAGAAATAGAGAGTGTATGATATCCTGTAATTCATGATATGGAGGCTGGTTCAAATCTTCTATTCCATTTTGACCTTGAAGGTATCAGAGAAGGGAAGACCCTGTTCTCAAAGGGTGAGAGATCGAGAAAGGAAATTGACTAAGTCCTCTGGTATGAGGTAGCAGACATTCTCCCCCTATTCTCAGTAGAATCTCATATGTATCCAGTGGGGGTGTTTAAAAAGCTCAGAGAGGATCTGTAAGACAGAGGCATGAAGAGACCAGAGGTAAAGAAAGGGAAACATGAGGAACCACTGATGGAAGGCAGTATTGACAAGTAGCACTCACAAGAGAAGGGTTGAACAAGCCAGTCCTTCTATGGTGGAAGTCAAAAAATTCCTATACTCAAACTTTTATCCCAAAGAGAGAGTTGAGCTCAAGTGGGCCTAGAAAATACTCAATGACCACAGAGGAATCAAGGCAGCAAAGACAACGACTAAAAAGCTGACATTAGAAGACCACACAATGAATAATCATGGTGAGTTACCTTGGATGTCCTGACTTTGGGACACACTCACAACTTTATTTTTCTTTAATATTCAATAACAGTGTAATAAAAGCAAATGTGTACAAATTGCTTAGGACTCAGGATTCTTTAACCCAGAGGCTATTGAATCATTCTAATAATTTTATGAAAGGGATGCAATTTTCATTCCCATTATTGACTGATGTATCTGAGGCTTAGAGGGTTTTAATAACTCAACTCAAATAGCCTGAAATTCTCACCAAGGTCCCTGACTTCAGAGCCCTTGCTAGGAACCACTGCTATACTTGGTAATGCCCATATTCACATGTATCTTGAAGGTTCTGGCTTTTGTTTTGAATTCTTAATTGAGACGGTAGGAGTAAGAGTGGCATTTGTGGGACAGAAAAATTGAGAGAAGTTGCCCTGGTGTATATAACGGTAACAACCAAAGCCATTCCCCTTTATGCCTGGCAGAGAGAGTGGATTCTAAATGTCCCTCTGCTCTCTCTGTAGTCTCCATTAGAGATTACAACAGTTACTAGATAAAGACTCATGTAGTGATCTTCACATTAATTGGACTGTAATGTATAGCCTCAGTCAAGCACATCTTTCCCAGCATTCCTCTCCACAGACGGCAATCAAGGCACTTACAGAAGATGCATTGGCTGCCAAGACCCCAGGGCAACCTTAAGTTGCACTGGCCTTTTAGCAGAAAATACAATTAATTTTGATACTGAAGGGCAATTAAGACTGGGGTTAAAATAAAAATCTTTTGGAACATAGAATGTCAAAGATTGGATAGGAAATGTTTTTCCCTCATATATTTTAGAAGGCCATGAGCATACCAACCTCTGGTAACTCCACTTCAAGTTGCCAAATTCCTGTTTCATTTCAGTAAATGTGAATTGTAGTGAATAGCTGTGTTAGCCCTGTTGCTATTCGGAAAGGAGATCGCTTCCATCAACTCTTTTGCAAGCAGTAGCTATGAAAAACACATGTGTGCCTGGACACCTGTTACATTCATACATTTGTAGAAACAACTACACAGATTTTTTAAACGCATGCACACATCCGTAGATAACACACCATGTGTTACAAGTTGCTCTAGCTAATTTCAGCTTAGAGAAATCTTCCTAGAAAAAAATGTTTTTGTTTAAATAAAAGGACACTCCAAAAGCAGGAGGAACACGCTGCTGTTACACATCGCTGAGGGAAGCAGAGATTCAGTAATTGGAGGATTAATTGGAAGAAAAGCAGAGTAGTGGAGAAAGTCTGGGTGTGGACTTGGGAAATGTGCATTAAAGCTACTTTGGATCACTTACTTACAAGGTTTCTAACTACCAGTTAGTCAATTAGCCTCTCTGACTCCATTGGTCATGGGAGTTTCTTTTTCAGTGAATTTTCTATTCACACTTATTTTCCCATTTTTTAATGGGAACATTTTTTCTTATAAACTAACAGAAGGTTTCAGTAAACGTGCATTCTGGACACTGATTTTTTTGTTGAATGTATGCATGTCAAATACCTTGACCCAGGCTGGTTGTCTGATTCCATCAATATATGACTAGAATGTGGGAAAAGCTAGTGGAAATGCACCTTGGTAACATTCTTTTGAGCTGGACATTGCATATTTTATTATCCAGAAATTTCATGAGATATGTATGAGGGTGTTTCCTGCAGCATTTATAATAGGAACTAATTCTTGCCAAGACCTTACTGTTTCCCAAGAACTCTTTTAAGATATTCATTTGTACTATGTAATTTAATCCTAAAAATTATGTGGTAGGTACTATTGTTATACCCATATGAGTAAATCAAGGCACTGCAGTTAAATAATTTCCCCTAAGTTACAAATAAAAGTAACCCAAAAGGGATTAGAGTGAAGGATTTCTGGCTTCAGAGCTCACACCACTCACAACTGTCCTGAACTGTCATCGGTATAAGACTGAATAGAGTATATTTGATAGTTTAATGAAGTGTTATTCTGTTAAACTATAGATTTATATGCATCATCATGATAAATGTCAAAATGATAAAGCAATGCTAGTTTCAAAAAGAAATGTATAAAAGTAAGCTATCTTTTAAAGAATACACAAAACAGTATATACATATAGATAAACACACATGTATTTTTATGCATTCATGTACAAAAGTTTGCAAATATGGTTAGCATTAACAAATGTGAACCTCAGAAGAGAAGGAGCCTCTTTAGAGGGTAAGAAGGAGAAATAATCAACATATTTCTTTCTTTCAAAATAAAAAGAGAAAAATTAAGCAAATATCGCAAAATAGTTCATCTGTTAAATCTGGATAGTGAGTACAAGAATACTCTATAAGTTGTTTTCCCTACTTTTTATGTTTAAAGTATTTCACAAATCAAAATTTAAAAAGAAAAAGAGGTATTACGTGAGGGTCCTTTGTAAATACTAGCATACTATACAAATGGGAACTATTTGTTTCGATCATCAAAAGTGAAGCAGAGGGGCTTGATTTCCGAACGTCTGAGTAAAGATTTCTGAAAATCCTCTCCCCTATAAAAGCTATATAAACTGCAAATGAATTAAAGGCTTGCAAAATCCATGAAATGTTTATTCAAGGAAAAACAACTAAATTTTAGTAAAAACAGTGAGCCCTGCAGTCTTTTAGTTTGCCATAATCCGATCACTCTCTCTCCAGCTCCATGTGAGCTTTGAAAAGCAATAGTCTCACAGCTATAGTAACTGTGAAATCAAATAGTCTAGCAGCCACTGGATGAGCCAGAATAGTTTGGAGCTTCCTAAAAAGCCCCAGAGAACTGTCACCCTTTGACTTGTTTGTGGCATGATGAAAAGTCCAGTTTCAGTGCTTGTTTTTACTTGACCCAACTCAGAACTCACTCTCTGTCAACAGCCCTAACCTGTATGGTATTTGCTGGAAAGAATCAGCAGCAATTGTTTAACATAACAGTTGCCTGAGGTAGTGACACCAGTCAGAGGTAAAACTTAGGGCTTTGTCAGGCTCCGCACAATCAGGAAGTGAAGGCTAAGACAGAGAGGAAGACTGCTTGTCAAAACATTAAAGACATGCTCAACAGAGCCTCTCAGCAAAGGTTGGTAGACTCACTGGTTCACGACATTTAAGAAAATCTCTATTTGTTAGCTTACAACTAGGATAACTGAGCACACATCAATTACCACACATAACAAATAATACACACTTTAAAGAAATAGTCAAAAAAGTACTAAATAACAATAACAATAAAACAAATAACAATGACAACAAACCCTAGTGGGAGAGAGAATTGGATTTCTAAAGGTGTCATAGCACATTATTCTAAATGTCTAGATAATCAATAAAAACTTACAAGATACCTAAAGAAACAAAGTATAACCCATACACAGGCAATGGGAAAAACAAGCAGTCAATAGGAACTGACCCAGAGAATTCTAGTAAGATGTTAAACTTACTCGAATTTAAATCAGCTATCATAAATACATGCAAAGAACTAAAGGAAAACTTATATAAAAATGAGAAATATGTGTCACCAAATAAAGAATATCAGTAAAGAGATAGGAAGTTTAAAAAAGAACCAAGTAGAGGGTCCCGGAGGTAAGATGGCGGCTTCTCCGGAGTACAATGTGGTAATGACAGCGATTGAACCAGAGCTGCTATATGACAAGGAAGCAAAGAGATATGTGTCCTAAAAATGCTAGCTATTACGGGAATTGAGCAGCCAACTTGATGATGCTCAGAAAGTTCTGGGAAGCTCTTGGAGATGCACAGCAGTCAGTGAGGGACATCTACGAGAGGACAAATGTCACCTATCTTTAGGGAATGCCATGGTGGTATGTCGTGGTTTCCAGAGAGCCCTAGAACTGGGTCACAAAAATGCTCAGGCACAACAGGAGTTCAAGAATGCCAATGCAGTCATAGAATATGAGAAAATAGCAGAAACGGATTTTGAGAAGCGGGATTTTTGGAAGGTTGTGTTTTTTGCATGGACCATGCCCTAGAATATGCCCCTGCCTCCCATCGCTTCAAAATCCTCAAAACAGAATGTTTAGCAATGCTGGGTTATTATCCAGAAGCACAGTGTGTGGCCAGTGACATTTTAGGAATGGATTTCACCAATGTTGATGCTCTGTATGTACAAGGTCTTTGCCTTGATTATGAAGATTGTACTGAGAAGGCAGTTCAATCTTTTGTCCAAGCTCTCAGGATGGCTCCTGACCATGAGAAGGCCTGTGTCACTTGCAGAAAGGCCAATGCACTTAAAGAAAAGAAAGAAGATTGGAATAAAGCATTTAAAGATGGAAATTAGAAACTAGCATGTGAACTGTACACAGAAGTCCTGGGGATAGACCCCAATAATATAAAAACAAATGCTAAACTCTACTGTCATTGGGGTATGGTTAATTCCAAGCTTAGGAAACTAGATGATACAGTAGAAGACTGCACAAATGCAGTGAAGCTTGATGACACTTATATCAAAGCCTACTTCAGAAAAGGTCAGTGTTACATGGACACAGAACACTATGAAGAAGCAGTACAGGACTATGAAAACGTATATCAGACTGAGAAAACAAAAGAACACAAACAGCTCCTAAAAAATGCACAGCTGGAACTGAAGAAGAGTAAGAGGAAAGATTACTACAAGATTCTTAGAGTAGACAAGAATGCCTCTGAGGACGAGATCAAGAAAGCTTATCGGAAACGGGTCTTGATGCACCATCCAGATTGGCACAGTGGAGCCATTGCTGAAGTTCAGAAGGAGGAGGCGAAAATGTTCAAGGAAGTCAGAGAAGCTTTTACCATTCTCTCTGATCCCAAGAAAAAGACTCGCTATGACAGTGAACAAGACCTGGTTGAAGAGAGCATGAATATGGGTCATTTTGATGCAAACAATATCTTCAAGGTATTCTTTGGCGGTCCTGGGGGCTTCAGCTTTGAAGCATCGGGTCCAGGGAATTTCCTTTTTCAATTTGGCTAATGAAAGGAAACCATCCAGAACCCAGAAAATGCAGATTTGCTCAGTTTAACCTCCAGTGTGGACACAGTTCACCTCCTCCCTTCATCATGATCCACGTACTTAGAGCAGTTTCGTTCTCAGTTGGATACCCAGTGTCTGTGTGAGGGGGGTGAAGGAAAGGGAGCCAGCACTGAAGACTGTGGGTAAGGGAGGGAGGTGGGGGGTGGACAGGGAAGCTTGTGAATTTTTGTTTTACTGTTTAACTTTATTAAAAAACAAAACAAAACAAAACATAAAATGAACCAAGTAGAAATTCTACAGTTGGAAAGTAAAATGACTAATATAAAACATTCACTAGAAGGGCTCAACAAGGGATTACAGTGACAGAAGGAAGAATCAGTTATCATGAAAAAAGGTCAATTGAGATTATCCAGTTTGAGAAAGAAAATGAAAAAGGAATAAATAAAAACAACAGGGCCTTTTGGTTCTTATGGGACACCATCAAGCATACCAACATATGGCTAATGTAGGCCCCAAAAGGACTGGAGAGAGAGAAAGGTATAGAAAGACTATCTGAAGATGGAATGGTCTCATACTTCCCAAATTTGACCAAAAAGTATTATACTGTAATCTAAGTAACTCAATAAATTCTATGTAGAATAAACACAAGGAGATCCATGTTTAGAGACATCTTAGTCAAATTGCTGAAAACCAAGATAATGAAAGAATGCGGAAGTAACAAGAGAAAAGCAACTTATCATCTGCAAGCTATCTTTAGTAAGATAACATCTGACTTTTCATTAGGGATCAGGAAGGTCAGAAGGCAGTGGGATGGCATGTTTAAAGTGCTGAAATAGAAGACTGTCAACTAAGAATTCTACATCTGACAAGATTAACCTTGAAAAATGAGGGAAAAATTAAGACATTCTCAAGTAAATAAAATCAGAGAATTCATGGATAGCAAGTCTGCTCCACAAGAAATAATAAAACATTTAACTTCAAGCTGAAGTAAAAGGATATTAAACAGTAACTTAAATCTACATGAAGAAATAAAGAACACTGGTTGAGGTAAATATAAAAGACAGTATCAGTGTATTTTCACTTGTAACACTTTTCTAATCCTCTCTGATTTTTAAAAACTGCATAAAGCAATCCTTATAAAACTGTGTTGATATGTTTATAGTGTATACATTTGTAATTTGTATGTCCATACAGTGGAGATGAGGGGAGTAGGAATGGAGCTCATTGGAGCAATCTCTTTGTAATTTAGAAATATGTGGAAATTAAACATGTTCCTAAGTATGGTCAAAGAAGAATCAGTGGGATTCTTCTTTGTAATTTCCCCTATAATTCAAAGGGAAATTACAAAATACTTTGAACTGAATTAAAATGGTAACACAAAACTTATGAGACATAGCTAAAGCAGTCATTAGAAGAAAATGTACAGCTGTAAACACATATTAAAAAAGAACTTAGATTAATAACTTAACCTTCCACTAGGGAAAAATATAGTAAAAGGAAAGAATATTAAACCTAAAGCAAGCAGAAGGAAGGAAATAATACAGATTAGTGCAGAAATTAATGAAAAATAAAGAAGAAAAACTGTAAGGAAAATCAACAAAATAAAAAGTTGGTTCTTGAAAAGATCAACAGAATTGACAAACCATTACCTAGCCTAACTAAGAAAGAAAGAAAATTCCAATTAGGAATAAAAGAAGGACATCACCTAAGACATATATAGAAAGTAAAACATAAGGGAATATTATGAACTATTATATGCCATCAAATTCAAAATCTAGAAGAAATGAACAAATTCCTAGAAAGATACAAACTACTAAATCTGCTTTAAGAAGAAATAGAAGATATAAATTAAACCTATAACAAGTAAAGACAGTGAATTAGTAACAAAAATTCTTTCCACTAAGAAAAGCCCACCCACATAGATTCTACCGAATAGTGAATTCTACCAAATATTTTAAAAAAAGAATTAACAACAATCATTCACAAACCTTTCCAAAAAATATACAGATGAGGAAACAATTCCCAACTCATTCTATAAGGCCACTGTTACCCATAGCATATATAAAGATTTAAACACCATAACAAAATGGAAAATGCTACAGAAATTCAAGGCTGGTTCAACATACTAAAGTTGATTAATACATTCCATATTATAGAATAAAGGGCAAAATTCACATAATTAGCTCAAAAGATGCAGAAAAAAATTATAATATTCAACACATTTTCATGATAAAACACATAACAAACCTAGTAGAATGGAACTTGCTTAACCTTATAAAGAGCAGCAATGGAAAATCCACAATTAACTTGATATTTAATGGTAAAAGACTGCATGCGTTCCCTTAAGATCAAAACAAGACACGAATTTCACTCTCATGTCTTCTATTCAACACTGTACTGGAGATTCTAGATGGGAAAATTAGACAAGAAAGTGAAATAGAACATCCAGATTGGAAAGGAAGATATAAAACTACCACTATTTGCAGATGATATGATCTTGTATATAAAATCCTACCAAACTCATCACAAAACTATTGCAGTTGATAAATGAGTTAAACACTATTGCAGGATATGAACAATATAAAAAATTCAATTTCAAAGATAAATTTAAGAAATAATTCCATCCACAAGACCATAAAATAATAAAATACATAGAAATAAATTTTAAAAAAGAAGTGCATCACTAATACACTGAAAACTGAAAAATATCATTGAAATAAATTGAAGATGATCTAAATAAATGGAAAGACATCCCATGTTCATTTAATAGTGTTAAAATGTCATTACTCTTCAAATTGTTCTGAAAAATCAATGCACTCCCTATCAGCATACCATTTGACCTCTTTGCAGAAACTGAAAAATTCCAAAATTCACTTGGAAACTCAAGAGACTAAGAATAGCCAAAACCATCTTGAAAAATAACAAGGTTGGAGGGTTCACACTTCCTGATTTCAAAACTTGCTATAAAACTACAGTAATCAAATAATATGGTGCAGGCATAAAATAGACATATAGATGAATGAAATAGAATTGAGTCCAGAAGTAAGTCTTTGTTTTGTTGCGTTACGCGGGCTTCTCACTGCCGTGGTCCTCCCACTGCGGAGCGCAGGCTCCGGACACGCAGGCTCAGCGGCCCTGGCTCACAGGTCCAGCCGCTCCACGGCACGCGGGATCCTCCCGGACCGGGGCACGAACCCACGCCCCCTGCATCGGCAGGCGGACTCTCAACCACTGCGCCACCAGGGAAGCCCCAGAAATAAGTCTTTACACTTATGGGGGGTTGATTTCTTGACAAGGGTTCCAAGAAAACTGAATGGGGTAAAGACAATCTTCTCAACAAATGGTGCTGTGGCAAGTGGATATCTTCATGCAAAAGAATGAAGTTGGATCCTTACCACCTACCATATACAAAAGTGCACTCTAAATGAAAGAGAGGCCTAAATGTAGATGATAAAACTATAAAACTCTGAGAAGAAAACATAGGCAGAGTTCTTCATGACATTGAATTAGACAACAGTTTCTTAGATATGACAGCAAAATTACAAGAAAAAATAGATAAATTGAACATTATCACAATTAAAAATGTGCTTCAAAGAGCACCAACAAATAAGTGAAAAGCGAATTCATTTATGTTAGAAAATCATGGTGTGAGCAAACCATGTATCTGATAAAGAACTATTTTCTGAATAAAAAAGCTATTACAACTCTTAAAACCCAATGAAAACGTGCAAAAGTTCTAAAATGACATTTCCCAAAAGAAGATATAAAAATTGCTAGTAAGTAATTAAAATGCTCAATGTCATTAGTCATTAAGGAAATGTAAATCAAAACCACAATAAAATACCATTTCACACACACTATTATGACCATAATAGAAACGACGGGCAATAACAAGTTTCAGCAAGGGTATGAAAAAACTGAAATATCCATTGTTGATGGGAAGATAAAATTATGAAACTATGTTGGAAATCAGTTTTCCAGTTCCTCAAAATATTAAACTTAGTTACCATATAACCCAGAAATTCCACTCCTAGGTGTACTCCCAAGAGATATGAAAACATATGTTCACATAACAAATTATACAAAAGTATATTAATAATAAAGATAAAATTTAAAACATTATTAATAATAGCCCCAAAGTGGAAATAACCCCAATGTCTATCAACTGATGAAAGGATAGACAAAATGCAGTAAATACAGACGATGGAATGTTAGTCATAAAAAGGAATGAAGCTCTGGATATGTGCTACAACATAGATGAGCCTTGAAAATACCATGTTATGTGAAAGAAGCCAGACACAAAAGATCACATATGTGATTCCACATACATTCAATGCGGCAAATACATAGGGACAGAAATTATTATACCAGTGGTTGCCAGGGGATGGGGATGGGGGTGGGGGGAATGAAGAGTGATTGTTAATGTTTATGGAGTTTCTTTTTGGAATGATGAAAATGTTCTGAAGTTAGATAGGGCTGAACTATATGCAACTTTTTGAATATTCTATAAAACACTTGAGAGGGACTTCCCTGGATAAGAATCCGCCTTCCAATGCAAGGGGTGCAGGTTCGATCCTGGGCTGGGGAGCTAAGATCCCGCATGCCTCACAGCCAAAAAACCAAAACATAAAACAGAAGCAATATTTTAACAAATTCAATAAAGACTTTAAAAATGGTCCACATCAAAAAAAATCTTTATAAAATGCTGGAGAGTATATCTTAAATTAGTAAACTGTACGGTATGGAAGTATATCTTAATAACATGTTATTAAAAAATGTGAAGTGAAGCAGACATGTTTTGCATTGGAGTGGGAAGACTATGCTGTCAGCATTGATCAAATTAACTGGACAATCACCAAATCTTTCAGCAACTTCAGGCCAGAAGTCACAACCGCGATCAGACAACTCATTTTTAACCACAGACCCATGCTAACTTGCAGTGCTTTCAAATGCGTATTTATGAGAGAGATGTCATAAAGAGCCATACTGTTCTTATCGCCTCAGTATGGAAAACTTCCACACCAGAGTTGAAGGTAAAATACCCAACATTCTGGGGAAATTGCATAACCATTATAAGCTCAAGGATAGAAGATTATAGTAACTCTTCAGATGGAATGGATATGATACATGTCCAAAGTCCCAGGCTTACATAGACCTCTGATAAAATCCCTGTTGTCAGAGTAAGGAGAGAGTCAGAGATTCAAGGTCTCTGCTCTCACACGCTATGAGGTCTGAATCATGGGCTGTGCGTCAACAGAAAGCTGCTGAGATTACTCACTAAAGCGGTCCCTACCAAGCTTTTATTCTCACCAGCCTGATTACCATCTCAGTCCATTGCTTTAGATCTTAGAATTGCTGTCTCCATAGCCAGTAAAACAGACAGATATATGGACTCCTCTCTCCACAGTTTGTCTGTTCCATGTTCAAACTAGATCCTGGTATTAATTATCTATCCTGAATGGCTTACAAGATAAAATAAATGTATCTTTATCAAAGAAATTGGAAGTCAGGCTAACTAAAAAATGTCCTGTAGTAGAAGTCTTCAATCTTTAGGGTATGGGTATCTTGGTATCTTCAATTACTGAAATTACAAGGTGCAGGTGGTGAAAGTGCATCACTGGTTCAGATAGCTCATGAAACTCTGCTTTAATATGATGTACAAGTAAGGAATAAACATTGTAGCTATCATTATGACTTCTCCTTCACTTTTCATTCCCAACACACAGTAGTTTTTGCTAAAGCACATAACAGAATACATGTAAGCAGAGTATCTTGAACAACTCTGACCAGACTTTTCTGTTTGTTTTTTCTAACTTAAAAAAAAAAATTGATATATAGTTAATGTACAATATTACATAAGTTACAGGTGTATAACAGAGTGATTCACAATTTTTAAAGGTTATACTTCATCTATAGTTATTATAAAATATTGGCTATATCCCCTGTGGTATACAATATATTCTTGCAGCTTATTTATTTATACATAGTACTTTGTACCACTTAAACCCCTACCTCTGTCTTGTCCCTCCCCACTCCCCTCTCCCCACTAGTAACCACTAGTTTATTCTCTATGTCTGTGAGCATACTTCCTTTTTGTTATATTCACTAGTTTGTTGTACTTTTTAGATTATACATCTCAGTGATAACATACAGCATTTTTCTTTCTTTATCTGACTTATTTCACTTAGCATAATACCCTTCAAGTCCATCCATGTTGCTGCAAATGGCAAAATTTCATTCTTTTTTATGGCTGAGTGGTATTTCATTGTATATATATATATATATATATATATATATATATATATATATATATATATATATATATATACTGCATCTTCTCTAGCCATTCATCTGCTGATGAACAGTTAGGTTGCTTCCATATCTTGGCAATTGTAAATAATGCTGCTATGAAGATTGGGGTGCATGTATCTTTCCAAATTAGTGTTTTCATTTTTTTTTTTTCAGGTGTATACCCTGGAGTGGAATTCCTGGGTCATACAATACTTATATTTTAGTTTTTTTGAGAAACTGCCATACTGTTTTCCATAGTGGCTGCAAGACTTTTCTGTTTTTGAAATGAACAAGGACAACATCTATATGATGGCTAGTCATCACTTAAAATCCTAAGGGGTCAGTCAGTGTTACTACATTGAGTTCATTCTATTCCAGTCCAAAATAGAAGAGATTGACATTTTGGTTATGCTGCACATCTTGTCTATAAGCAAATGAACAATTTCAATTAGGCTCTTCAAAATACAGGAAATAGCCCATGGTCTCTTATTGCTGCTTTCCCAGACCTCTAGGTATCTGAACATTTCAGGTCAGAATTACTGGTGAGGTGGAAAAACTCAAAAGCCCTGCATTCTGATTCCAATCACTAGCTTACTTTCTAGCCTGATAATAGCTTAAAGCATGGGAAAGTCATCCTAAAATTGTGACCAATATCCTTGTGCACAATGCAGTCACGAGTCAGGCAGGGACTACAGCATAAATGGTGGTATCTATCGCCACAAGGTGTAAAGAGGGTAAATGTTTTCCCCACTGATTGTTTTTCTAAAAATGGAATTCATAGAATCTTGGATGAGTTTTTTTAGATGAATTAGTTTAAATAATGGCCCCAGAAATGTACATTTCAATTCCTGGAACCTGTGAATGTGACCTTTTTTGGAAAAATAATCTCTGCAGATGTAATTAAGTTAAAGATCCTGGAGATGAGCTCATCCTAGATTATATGGATGAGACCTACGTCCAATGACAAGATTCCTTAAAAGAGACACACCAGAAACAGATTCAGAGAGAAAAGGACCATATGAAGATGGAAGCAAAGATTAGATCTTTGCAGCCCCAAACCAAGGAATATCTGGTACCATCTGAAGTTAGAAGAGACAAGGAAGGAATCTCCTCTAGAACTTTCAGTAGAAGTGTGGTCCAGCCAATGCCTTGATTTTAGACTTCTGGTCTCCAAAATTTTGAGACATAAATTTCTGTTGTTTTTAAACCAACATTTTTTGTGTGTGGTAATTTGTTACAAAAGCCACAGGATACTAATACACTTGCTTCGACAGCTAATAGCTTTTTACACATAGATTTTTTTCAAATTCTGTAGTAGTGTCATCAATACTGAGATGAACATTGCACCATCTGGTGACCTAGGGTGACATATTTTCAAAATATTCTGCTAGGGTATCAGGTCTGTATCCTGGTTTAGACATATTTCCTTTTCACAAGTCTATGTGGGTTCACTTATACAGTAATGAGAATCTTTAAAGCAAAAGTAATAACCATAATCATCTCTCACTTAAACAAAAGAGTATCGCTTTTAATCACAATAATACTTGTTAGGGCAACAATCGTACCATGTTGTGTAAAGATTTGGATTCTTCCTGTTAGGCCTAGGACTGGTAACTCAATCTCTCTTGTGCCTCTGTTTACTCATCTATACAATGGGGATATTAACAGAGAATATTACAGTTTACTGTGTAAACTTCACACCGAGTTCCTTAGCATGGTTCTAGACACTCAAAGCCTTCACTCCTCAATACCATTATCACAACAGGAATTGAATAACAGAAGAAAAGAAAAAAAAATTAGAATAAATCGATCTTAGTTCTTCTGGGACTCTCTCTGCTGGTAGAAAATGACTCAGCCTAGAAGGTAGTTTTAAATAGTGAAAAGAAAGAGATAAATTATTGTTGTTTATAAGCCAATATTTTTTGTGGTAATTTGTTACAAAAGCCACAGGATACTAATACACTTGTTTCAATACCTAATAAATAGATTGTATTAGTTTTAAATAGGGGAAAAGAGATTAATGCTACAAATGTTACCTTACTGCAAAAAGAAATACACTCAACCCCTACTACCATTTCAATGTCCCCTGAAAATTGCCTCTGTTCCTAATCTGACCACTACCCTTCAGTTTTTTTGTTTTTTTTTTTTTCCCCCTTCAGTACGCGGGCCTCTCACTGTTGTGGCCTCTCCCGTTGCGGAGCACAGGCTCCGGACGCTCAGGCTCAGCGGCCATGGCTCACGGGCCCAGCCGCTCCACGGCATGTGGGATCTTCCCGGACCGGGGCACGAACCGTGTCCCCTGCATCGGCAGGCGGATTCTCAACCACTGCGCCACCAGGGAAGCCCTACCCTTCAGTTTTAAAAAATAAATTCGGTCATGTTTACCCCACTCCACCTCAACACATCCCGTGCCTCTCCCTGGCTGTTACAAGAAGTGCAAGGCACAGAATACACCAAGTCACCATTTCTCTGTACATGGTGTTCATGCTACCTGCAATGATGTGCCCTTTTCTTTTTTCTGGTGAACCCTATTGTGTGTGTGTGTGTGTGTGTGTGTGTGTGTGTCATTTTAAATGCAGTTAGCACTCCAGTCCTGCTAGCTGGGAGGCTGTATCTGCTCTTTATTTATTTTTAAATAGACTATATTTTCAGAACACTTTTATACTTACAGAAAAATTAAGTAGACAGTACAGACTGTTTCCATATATCCCACACCCAATTTCCCTTAATATTAACATCTTACATTAATTAGTATGGTACATTTGTCACAATTAATGAAACAATATTGGTATGTTCTTACTAACTAAAGTTCATACTTCATTCCAATTTCCTTAGTTTTTTCATAATGTTCCTTTTCTGTCCCAGGATTCCACCCATGACACCACATTACATTAGGTTGTCATGTGTCCTTAGGCATATCTTAAGGGTGACAGCCTTTCAGACTTTTCTCACTTTTGATGACCCTGACATTTTGAGGAGTACTGGTCAGATATTTTCTAGGATGCCCCTATATTGAAAGCAATCTGATGTTCTTCACATGATAAAACCCTAGTTATGAGTTATTGAAAGGTAAATCGCAGAAGAAAAGCACTACTTTCATCACATCATGAGTACATACTATTGACATGATACGTGATTTATCGACATGATTTATGATTTATGTTGACATTGCTCCCCTGACTGAGGAGTGTGTGTCAATTTTTTTAATACTCAGAATAAATGTCACCACCTCTTTGAAGCTTTCCTGGCTTGTTTCAGCCTTTAGCAGACCATTTAATCTATTTTTTAGTTATTAAACATTTGTTAATCACTCACTACATGTCTAGCATGTTGCAAAAGTGAGGACGCAGCAATTTAAATAGGCAATACATGTTTCATTAAAGAATAAATTACTATATGAGTTAATGGTTTTATGCATAAGCAGAGTATTTTCTTCTCATATTTACTAAACATTTGAATATTAATTCCCTCTAGTTTATGTAGTACTATAGGAGAAGTGTGAGGTACAAAATAAATTTAAAATACAGACCTTACTCTGAAGCAGAGATTGGCAAAATACAGCCCTCAGAGCCAAATCCTGACCACTACTTGATTTTGTAAATAAAGTTTTATAGGAACCCAGCCACACTCATTCATTTACATATCATTTATAGCTGCATTTACCTTAGAGCAGCAGAGGTGAGTGATTGCCCACAGTGCCTGTATGGCTTGCAAAATTTAAAATATTTACTATTTGGCCCTTTACAGTAAAAGTTTGCTGATCCCTGCTCTAAAACATTACACTTGATGATACACATGGAAACTCATAGCTCTTGTTAGGTAGTTGTAAAAATAAACATTTAACTCTAAATAGGAGAGCTAGTAGAAGAGGTTAATATATTATTGCAAGCATTCTTTGGTTTACCTGTAAATCCAGAATGAGAATTGATCACTGTGGATGCGAGTCAGTAAACACATATTTATTAAAGATGTTATGGGCCAGCATGGTGTTGCGAGCAAGGGATTTATTGATGAAAAAGGCACACTTTTACCACTAAAAAGTATACATTTTAATGGGATAGGGCTGCTGTATCCAATATAGTAACCATCAGCCACATGTGTCTGGTGAGCACTTGAAATCTGTCTAGTTTGAATTGAGATATACAGATTGTAAAATATACAAAGTTATTTCCATACACTAAACATAATGAAAAAACAATGTTAAATACTTCATCATCAAAAGTTTAATGTCAAGTACTTGTTTATTTTATTTTACAAGATTACATGGTGATATAAGAAAAAAATATATTGTTAAAATAACTTTCACCTGAATCTTTTTTATTTAACTTTTTAAGGTGGCTAGTAGAAAATTTAAAAGTACATATGTGAACATATGTATATGTATAACTGATTCACTTTGTTGTAAAGCAGAAACTAACCATTGTAAAACAGTTATACTCCAAAAAAAAAAAGAAAAAAAAGGTACATATGTGACTTATATTACATATCTATTGGACATTGCTCAACCTGACTTCAGAAATGCGTTGTGAATACAGTAGCCACCAGCTACATGTTGCCATTTACATTTCAATTAATTAAAATTAAATATGCAGTAATTAAAAATTTAATTTCACAGTCCCACTAGCCACACCTCAAGTACTCAATGTGGCTCAAGCCCCAAGATATATGTGGCTGTTAGCTACCCTATTGGTCAATCCATATATAAAGGATTTCCATCACTGCACAAAGTTCTGTTGTAAGGGGTTCTTCTAGAGAAATATGAGAAGGCTTCATAATTTTTTTTTACTTATGATGATAAACATTCTGTTAGGAAGGTAAAGGACTACAGACCAAACTGGAGACTGATATCAGTCAAGGGCATCTATGTTTTGGGACGTGAATTATTTCATATGCAGGTCTTTACATGGCCACATTTATGTGCTTGCAGGAAAGGAACCGGCAGAACCAGTACATGAATACTTAGGAAGAAAGAGAAATAACCTCAGGACATACACACAAAAAAGAACAGACAAAATACTGCTGCACATTTAGCTCTAAAGTCCTGTAAGGGAAAGTATGATATCTTAACTATTTTTAAAAATATACATGTTGGAGTATTTTGACTGGAATACCTATGTAACTACATTGTGTATTAAATGGATGAAATATTTTCCCTGGATATGGAGGAAAATCATTCTAATGGCAAGAAACTGAATTTTCTTTATGACCACTGTTAGTTTCAGTGACAGATATAATATCTGCCCATGGCCTTAAAAGTTAGAATTAGAGCATCCACAGGTGTGGAAAGAAGGGGAAGACATACTCCAAAGGCATGAAACAGGCAGCACAGAGGAGAACAAGATCTAAACACCAGAGCTTGCTCTTTGGGTGACACGATTATGAGATTTGGAGCTTCAGAGATTTGCATTTGAATTTTTCACAACCACTTACTAGCACTGGAAAAAAGATACCAGCACCTGTGGAGCTCTAACTATATTCCAGGCACCTTAGGTGTATTATATCATTTAATCCTCCCAAGAACCCTATGAGACAGGTTCTGTCATTATCCTTATTCTACAGAAGAAGAAAATGAGGCTTTGTAAGATTAATGGTTACATTCTAATAAGTGACAGAGGCAGGCTTTGTCAAGAGACTCAAGATTCCACTCCTCACCAAGACATTTTACTGTCTTCTGTGCAACCTTGGTCAAGTCAGTTAACTGCTCTTTAGACTCATTTTCTTTATCTGTAAAATAAGAATAATCACATCAACCTTGCAGAAATGTTATAAGAAGTTTTCAGTCAAATCAGTGAAGCATCTAATTGGTATAGGTGTACAATATAAATGTTAGCTCACTCCTCCGTTCATTAGGAAATGGCAAAGTGGTTATCATTTTTCACAAAATATAGTATCTAGTGATATATTTCTCTTGTTCATGACAAACCTAAGTGAGTGTTTCAGCTGGTAGGTGTTCTGCTCCACGTGGTCATCTGGGGACCTCCCTAATATCTGCATAGTTCTACCCTGTATGGGTTCCAGCAGGTGAAGATAGAGAAGAAAGTGGGGAGAAGCCACACCCTCAATCATACGGCTTACATCTGAAGACACACATACACATCACTTGTCCTCACACTCCACTGGGGAGAACTTAGATTTTGACTTTAGCTGAGAAGGTAGCTGGGAATGTAGTTTTGGCTATGTGCTTAGCTCCAACTCAACTACTGTGGAAGTAAGAATAGACTGTGGTGATTAAGGGGACACGTTAGAGGCTGCATGTTTGTGCTTCCTCAAAATTCATATGTTGAAATCGGAGCCCTACAACGATGATATTGGGAGGTGGAGCATCTGGGAGGAAATTAGGTCAAGAGGGTGGAGTCTCACTGGGATTAGGGTCCTTATAAGAAGAGGAAGAGAGCTAGCCCTCTCTCTTGCTCTTCACTGTCTGAAGATATAGCAAGAAGATGGCCATCTGCAAACCAATAACTGGATTCTCAACACATAACGTATTTGCCAGCACATTGATCTCAGACTTCCAGCCTCCAGCTCTATGACAAATAAATGCTTCGTTCCACCCAGTCTATGGTAATTTGCTATAGCAGCCCAAACTGATTAGAAACACTCACCTGCCCTCAATTTTATTGCTATGGAAAATTATGGTACTAAACAACCCTACACTCTGAAGTCCCGTTGTTTAACTCCTGCATTGCATTCTTACACTTAATACTGGATTTCTCCATCAGATTGCAACCTCCTTAAGACATGTTGCAAGTTTTACACTTTTCATAGACTTGCCTAACCTCTTGGGGAATGAAAAATATATTTTTGTTTGTTCGTTTTCTTCTTGAGTCCTTGAAAAATAAGATTCCGTGGATACTTAGAATCTTGACGCATGGTCTGACTTTTTTCAAGTAGAGCAAGAAGGTAAAGGAAGAATCAGAACCCGAGTATCTTTGTATCCAACAGGCTTGGGTTTTCCTCCTGAATGCTCAGGCCCCTATTTCCCTCAGGAGGTCTCTTTGTTGGATCATCAGTGCTTTCTCTTCACAGAATTGTGCAACACTCCTACGAGTTGTATGGAAACCACTAACTGATGTCAGATTTGCACAGTGGGTAGTTTTTATAAATGTTTCTCTTATAAAGAAACATCCTGGGGAAATCCCCTTGAGGCATGTATAGCACAAGGCTTGCTAGCAGAATGCGCTGGATGTTTCCAGCGTTGAATCCTTGCTCCCACGAACTGATTCAATTTATGTTCTGTCAGCCAGCTTAACTGCAGGCTGTGGTGTGTTCCATGATTTCACACACAACAGGAATATGTAAAACTGAAGGCAGGATCTCAGAGAAAACGCGAGCCAGCACACCACCATACAAATGCTACACATTTCTTGACCCTCAAATCTGGTATGTAAGCTCTTCATACAGACAAAAGGAAGTGAGGCTTAGGGCTAAAATTTGCTTTGTTAAAGTGGAAATATTATTGGTCCCAAATATTTAGAAAGTTGAAGCAAAATTGAGACAATTTGCTTTTGCCTAAAAAGTAGAAAATTATTGATTTGTCTCAGTTCCCACATCATTTCCATTTTTCATGTAGACCAAATGTTGGTTGGGGTTTGGGATTGGTGATATAATGGGGAGACCCCTGGGCTGGAATTTGCTTGGAGCATGAGGTCACTGAGATTATTGCTATTAACCACTATAGAAACTAAGATATTGCACCAGGCAGTCTCTGATTCTTGCTTAGATTTCAAAATCTGTCATTCTTTTAGGGAGATTTTCGTCACTATCTTCTTTTTGTAATATTATATTAGCTTTTGCTAAATAAAAAAATGTGAAGAACCATGAGATGTAAGGGGTGCATGAGTATAGTAGTTTGAATTGTGTTTGATTGAAACCAACAACAACAAACCATACCGCAGAGGCTTTGATATGTTGAAAAACACTGCTACAGGACTTCTGAGAACTCACTCAAGAGACGTATATAAAAGAAGCCTATGTATGGGTTTTTAAATTTTATTTTGTCTTTCTAATTTACAGAAGGTCAACAGATTCTGGGAGGAAAACTAGAAATCAGAGGATCCTGCAAAGCGCCCCATAGGTCCCAAGAGCACCAGTGGGGGTCTTTGAGCTACTGAAACATTTTAAAAAGACAAACAGAAACCCTACCTTCATGTCTATAAAGTTACAGGAATGTTGAAATAATCTGCTTTTGATATAGATGATACAGATTCAGTATATCTTAATGTATCGTGATCTTAACTCATCCTAATCTTAAGCTCTAGTGGGCAGCTATATAAGTAAAAAGAAAATGATAAAAACAGGTTTCTTGGTAAAATATTTAAAATGATGGGGCAATTCAGTTCAGTGCCTATGGGGAGAAAGAGCTGGAAGAAAGACCTATGAAAAGATGATGTCATTACAACATGGTATATTCTACAATTGTCATTTAAACTGTTCCTCAGGGGTCACACAGAAAGGAAAGACTTCCTGGCTGGTGGGATGCTTCAACAAAATCGTAAAAGGCAGTGAGTAGTTAACTTTTGAAGAAGGTGGTAAAGAACTTTCCAGGAAAGCAAGATCATGTCTACAAGGGCAAGAGATGTTACAGACTTTGATGCACTTAGAGAGCTCGGAGCAGGAAGTTTGAGGGAGAGGTTGGTAAGAGATGCATCTGAAGAGGCAGGCAGGGGCTCTGTGATGGAGGGACTAATGTGATGTACAGGAGGATTAGGCATTTTTGCATGGGCAATAGGACATCATGAAAAGGTTTTAAGTGAGAGTATGACAAGGTTGATTTTATATGGTTCCTATAGTGAAGAAGAAGAAAGCATCCTCATAGTTGACAAATTTAGGAACAATTGCCGTAAGTAGACAAGTAGTCATTTTAAGTTTTATTATTTTCCAGTGCATCAACTTTTACTCCATGTTTGTTGCCCACCATCTCCTTCCCTGCTAAGCTACATCAGGGTCAATTAGCTTGAGTGTCTTTGTATATTTATGACATTTTCTACACCGATCCAGGGCTTTCTATTATTCAAGTCTTTATAATTCAAACTACCTCTCTTCTTCCCAAAATCTTCCTAAATTTTTCTATGTCCCAAAGACATCTCACTTTTAATATGATTGGTGTATTCATTATTTCTTTCTGTGTAATGAATATGCCAAAATGCAGCAGCTTAAAGCAGTCATCATTTATCATCTCATAAATTCCATGGTCAGGAGTCTGGATCAGTCTTAGCTGGGTACCTCTGATTCAGGGCCCCTCACAAGGTTGCCATCAAGATGTAGGCCTGGCATATAGTCATCATAAGGCTCAATGAAGAAGGATCTGCTTACAAGCTCACTCAAATGGCTGTTGACAGACCTCAAGTCTTCACTGACTCTTGGAGCAAGGGCTCTGAGAGAAAGAGCCAGCGAGGACAAGACAAAAGTTACTGTGCTGTTGTGATCTAACTTAGAAGTGACAGCACATCACTTTCACTGTATTCTACTCATAAGGAAAGAATTAGTAGATTCAAACTTACTTAAAGGACTTAAAGGGAAAGGATGATACAAAAGCATGAATACTATGAAGACGAGGCATTGGAAGCTATTCTAGAGGATTTCTACCACAGGGGTTACTCAACTGCCTCCAAGATGATAGTAGAATGTATCTATTTATATATAGATAGTAGAATATATCTATAGAGAATAGATAATTCTAAAGAGTCACATGTGTACGCCTCCACCTTAACATATTGGTGTAATTTCCCAATCTCAAATTTTATCACCAAACTCCATTCACAGTCCAGTTGTTTTAGTTGGATTTTTAATTGGGTTAAGAGCTTTATACTAAGAATATTCATATTTAATTCCCTTATATGTAAAATGGAAATAATGATATCTTCCTCACAGGGCAGATGTTAGGAGTGAAATAAACTATATATTAAACAAGAAGTAACTATAAATTGAGAAGGGGTTGCTTATAAATTTCAGTGCTCACTTTGGTGACATATCTTTCTCTCCATTTAAGCCCAGGAGTGAGCAAAGTTACAAAACTGTGAAAGTACTCAAAACTGAGAATGTCTAATTCAGTTCTCAAATATCCATTCATTTCTTTCTGAGTATTTTAGACCCATCCCTGTAAGACCCTTTGCAACCAAGGTCTTTTGGTGACCATGAAACTGAGCAGGACCCTGGGGGGACCTCCCAGTTACAAAAGCCCCTCCATGTCCCCTGTTTCTTATTTGTAGAAAAATAAAAGTCTTTGGTCTTCTAGGACTTCCTCAAGTTCCAAAGATCAGATTCAAGCAATTAATAGGACAACAGAGTCACAGGCCTCCTAGTTCATCCTGAAGTAATATAAATGACAATCTAATTCATATCTTTGAGTTGTTCTATGGAAACTAAGACCTTAACTCAGGTGGAGGATAGTGATATATGCTGACCAAAAGAACACAGACCCCAGACTGGTTGGAAGCAGAAGGTTGAGATATTGGAGACATCACCCTGTTACTGCACCACCAAGCAATCAAAAGAAAGTCACACATGCTGCAGCCCTCATCCCAAATTTTACTTTTAAAAATTCTTCCCTGAAAAAGGAGTTTGGCCCTTTTGAGCACAAGCTGCCCATTCTCCCTGTTTGGCCCTTGCAATAAACCTTTCGTTGCTCCAAACTCCAACTTTTCAGTTTGTTTGGCTTCATTGTGCCTCAGGCCCACAAATTGGGTTCAACAGCAACCAATTGTTGAACTCACATTCCAGGATCCACATTCCTGACATTTCAAAGCCCATCTCAGAGCCCCTCAAATAGGAATACATGGACTAATGTAACAGAGAACATTCTGCCAGCCCAGAGAAACCACTCACCTGCCCTCAATTTTATTGCTATGGAAAATTATGGTACTAAACAACCCTATACTCTGAAGTCCCTTCGTTTAACTCCTGCATTGCATTCTTACACTTAATACTGGATTCCTCCATCTGATTGCAACCTCCTTAAGACATGTTGCAAGTTTTATACTTTTCAAAGACTTACCTAACCTCTTGGGGAATGAAAAACATATTTTAGGTACTCATTCAGTCAACATTCTTGGGAATTTAGAGTTGGAATCCAAATAAAGGAACACCTGGGTCATTTCTTTTCTCACATAGTGAAGAAATCATTCTTACTACATTGATGAAAATTCATACATCAACTTAGCCTCTCCTTGTATTGCTCCACTTTTGGAAAACTTTGTACATCTGGAGAACTGTTAGCTTTGGCAGTTCCATCTGATTGCAGGTTACTGATGATACTGAGCTCATTCCTGCTCCCTTTCTTGTCTGGAAGAGTCATAGGAAGGGACAATATAATATGTGCAATACTGAACAAGGTCACACTCCACACTTTCTTCTAAATGACAAGGCAGACTTTCAGGTACTTGAAGATGATATTTGTTCCTCCTCTGTATTCATCTTTTCTTCTGGTTAAATACCCCCAATTACTCATATAGGAATTAACTGATTTGATCAAATATTTTGCCCATATTCAATATAAATCCAATAAGGTAGTTTGGAATGGTTACTTCATGACAAGTAGAAAAAACAACTAAATTCATTCTACTCTATAGTGGGTTGGTGTACCAGTTCATATGACAGAACTCCAGGGCTCCTTGGGAAGAGAATTAAGTAATTATAGAAGCCAAATATCCTTGCCCTCACCAGGCCTATCATTGAAGATACAGGATGTGTTAAACTAAAACAAAAAAATAAAATAAATAGGACAGTTAAAGAGTAACTAAAAAATTGAAATGCCATTTTTAAAACTTTATGATGTTTTATTTAGAACAAACACACTTTGCCTTCCTGGCAATCAGCCTGTTTGTACAAAAAAATATTGTACTATAGCCCATGACTCCATTCATTATTTGTTCAACACATATTTGTTGATTCCTTACTATGTGACAGACATTGATTCAGGCACTGGGGATAAGCTGGGTATGAGAAACTGAATCGGCTCTCTTAAGAAAATTATTCTAGTGGAGTAGATACAGACAACAGAGAAATTAATAAGAAAGCTTAATGAGGGTGAGGGTCTTTTCCATTTCTATTCTCCCAGGCAATAGGTGATTTTTGATAAGGCATAAAGGAGAGACCATGATAGGTGTTATGAGGGACTCAGAACTGACCAAATGTATTTTTAGGAGCTACAAATCTGTTTGAGTTAGGGATGAAGCCTCCATGTTTATAGTCACCTGAATGTTTTAAGGTAGATATCATTAATCCTTACCATTTCAAAGACCAAGAAAGTTCAGGCTTCCAAGGTCCCAAACTGAACAATAATGTGGAAATTATGGTATAAGTTGGTATCTGCCCTGGGAATTTGTCATAAGATGGAAAAAAAAAAAAAAAAAAAAGTCCAGGAGAACTTTACCTGTGTTGCAGGTTCCACACCTGCTCAGACAGGGGGCTTTGTGCTCTGAAAAAGGGTCAAAAGCTACCTATGTTTTGGCACAAGTCACTAAGATGTAGCTTCTTCCCCCACTCTCTTTTCACCTAAACCGCACTCATTTTACCAACTCTTATTTCTTCTTACCACCCTTTGTATTTTTCCTGAATACTTCCATTTTCCTGAATAACATTTTTTTCTCAGTCTTTCTATAAAATTAATCCTTCAAATAATAAAATACAGTATAAACCTTGTCATCAACAAATGAGGAAAAAATAAATTTAGGATGAGATATAGTTTCCAATCCAATAATTCTTTTGTTAACATGCTTTTCCCCTTTCATTCATAAGTAACTAAACAGCATTTAATGCAGAGAAAAAAATAAGCCAATATAAATATAACATAAATTTAAAATAAATTTAAAGGTTGTTTGGAATGCTCTATAGTCTGCTCCATGGCTGATGTGACTTTATTATATTTTTTCTTCTTAGTCATACCTGCTATCTTTCATGTTCGGTATATAAATTACTCTGGATTCACATTTCTGTTTTGAGATTTACCCTACAACTGACTTCTGAGAATGGCCATCTTAGCAAGTCCACCAGGCCAGGCCTGATTATAGTAGTTACAGGGGTTAAAAAAAAATGTTATATGATAAGAGAGGGGGAAAAAAGGACTTGCCATTTGTCAACTGAAGATCTGGATAATTCAAAATATT
Source organism: Kogia breviceps (assembly GCF_026419965.1). Lineage (NCBI taxonomy): Eukaryota > Metazoa > Chordata > Mammalia > Artiodactyla > Physeteridae > Kogia > Kogia breviceps. The sequence goes on along the minus strand of NC_081312.1, from coordinate 117,892,966 downwards.
TTAAGAAGCTAGTAGCTTTAAACTGTATTTATGGTTTAATTCTTGGAAAGGAAGAAAGAAGGCTGTAGTTGTGAATGTGAATAGCCAGTCTATGACAGAGTCCAGTCAAAGGAATAGAAAGTGGTGAAATAAGCTCTTCTTCACAGTACCAGAACCTGGATTTTTTATTTCTGGTATTTACTACTTATGCTTAAAAGTCAAAGACATTAAACAACTGGAGAAATGAGAGATTCTGACCAACACTTTATGTGTTCAAAGTGATTATACTAATCCTACAGCCATCTCCCTCAAGTTCACCTTCTCCCTACATGTAGTAAAGGAAGTCAGACTGTAGAGAGGGTGAAGTGCTATCAAGCCAGTTCACTGTAAAGGTCAAAAATGCAGTGGGTGGTGGTCTAAATAGAATATTAACCTCCAGGCCTAAAAGAAATGTTTGTAGGTAAGAGGGACATATTGAACAGGTAGGGAAAAATCCAAGTTATTTGTTTTTATTAAACAAAAAAATTTAAAAAATGATAAATAAATCATAGATTAAACTGAATCAAGAAAAAGAAAAATAATATCAAAAGAAAGAGATAATAAAGATGAAAGCATATATTAATGAATTAGAAGAGCAGTAAAAATGGATTGATCTGAAATGGTTCTTTCAAAAGGTCAATAAAATCTGAGAACAGTTTCTTGAACAGATCTCTATTATTGAGAAGGAAGACAGAAAACCCACATAATTTTTTTTTTTAAATGTTGTATCTATGAAAGGAATCAATAGACCATTTTATAAGAAAATGTTATTTCAACTCAGTGGTGACAAATTTGAACATTTTGGTAAAATAAATGATTTTTCTACAAGGAAACTAAAATATACAAATTTACTTGAGAATAGACAGAAAATGTTTTGACTAAAAACTTAGGAAGAAACTTTAAAGTTTGTCAAAATACAGCATCTAATGTCTACTGTATGTCCAACAAAGGTATAAAGCCCAGATAGTATTACATATAAGTCTTTCACAGCTTGAGAAGTAGATACTTATTATGTTACTTTCCAAAGATTAAAAATATATAGAAAGCTTCATAGTTATTATCATGAGGTGACAATTCCGAGTACCAAAACAAGTTACTCTCATACTAAATGGAAATCAATGTTATATAATTAAAGAATACTAGTACTGCACTATATTAGTTATAGGGTTCCATGATATTCCATGATAAATTAGGGTTTATTGTGTAAATATGAGAAGCATTCAATGTAAAGAAGTCAATTAATATGCTATATCATCAATATATCTAAAAGGAAACACCATCTATTCGTTTCAAAATCTGCCAAAAGGCATTTGATAGAGTTCAACATATGTTTTGCATAAAATTTTCAAAAATTATGTTGATCAAATGATATTTCTTTAGTATGATAATATTTTGCTAAAATAAAATAAGTAGTCCATATTATGCCCAACTATAAAGCACTACAGACATTCCCATTAGTATCAGGAAAAGAAATTCCAACTGTTACTGTTATTTGTATTATTGTTCTTAAAATGCTAACAAATGCAACATGACGAGAAAAAAATAAATATACACATGGAATAAGAAAGCAGTTGTTACCATTTATAATAACTTTTTAGCTGGAAAATCCAAGAGAATTAACTGGAAAAGAAAAACTACTGAACCTAATGAGAGAATTCTGTAAAATGGTCAATTATAAAGGCAAGATAAGAAAATAAATATTTACCTATTGAGCAACAATACTTGTTGGACTGTAAGATTTTAGAAATCTATTTACTATAAAATCAAAAGTGTAAATGTCTAGGAATACTTGTATCAATTAGCCTTCTTAAGATCCACTTAAATAAAATTACAAATGTTTTTTCCTGAATGACACTTTAAAAGATTTTAATAAATGGTGAAACACAGAATGTGTTTCAATCTTACCCTCAGTTGAATTCTTATAGCTCACTGTCCTTTGGCTACATTTGTTGACCTTCTAAATGATGTCAGGATAATGGTGGTCTGAGCTATAAGTGCAGAAGTAGAATGTGGTGTTGGTAAAAGATTTGAGGGACACATTGAAGGTAGAAACCAAAACCAGGTTAAACATATGTGTGGAACGAGGCAGAGGGAAGTGTGGGAGATGCCTCCTGGGTTTCTTAATGTGTAACACACAGCTTCACAGCAAAGACCTACTACAACCTGCTTCTCCAGTCTTCATTACCAGCCTTCACACTGCCTTCTGGAAGTCCCACGCTAATGAGTCCACCAGATACATCTACTATTAGGGCATGGGAAACTTGGCTGCTGTTGTCTGGTGGGCAGGTGAGCTTGAGGCAGCAGAGGTTTTGTCCCATTTAAAATTTTGAATCCACTTCTCCATATTTTTTTTACCAACATCTAGTTTTTGAGAACAATTGGCAAATGCTTCTGTTATAAAATGTTATGTGCTGAGTGAGCTTTTTTGGACTTAACTGTTATGCATATGCAAAGTCCAACATTATGATAAAATGCACTCTAAGTTCTCAGCATTGACTGACTTACCTATGGTAAATTGGGGGTTATTTGCTTTGGACTGTTTAATGATATAAGAGCATACTATTTAAGCTGGAGGCAGAGTTCTAAATTTCTTTTCAGTCTATTTCCATATAAAGAAAGTAAAATTATCAAGTCCACAATGTGTAATGTAATTCATAAATATGCAACCTACACCTTAAAAGTGTACTTAAGTGTTGATCCACTAATTTTATTCTAAGTGAATGAATATCTAAAATGCCTTAAAAGGTTGATAAATAAAAATTGCTCTCTTCAGTTTTATTATAATTTTAAAAATGTAAAATTACAATAGTTGAGGATTACTTAAGTAAACTATTTAATGTACTATATTGGAGTAATTTGCAGATACCAAAAATATTTGAGTGTTTATAAACAGTAGGATTTATGCTACAACACTACATTTAAATGTGAAAAATTATGTATATTATGTGACCTCGACTTTGGGAATGATCTCTGGGAAAAATATTGGCAATAATTATAGCCAATACTTATTTTCTTCTTATTCTAGGTTGGAGGATCAAAATTGAGTTCCTCCTCAGATGACTTGATAATCTGTGTATGAAGATGAGCCCACTGTCTGGGAAAAATAGTTTGTGCTTAATAAACCCTGCTAAGTGCTGCCATGCCAGACACTTAACACACAGCTTTTGCTCCTCTCAGGCAATTCTATGATATAGATACTCTTAATAACTCCATTTTGTAATAGAGATAATGACACGTTAAGGGAATAATTTTTCCAGAGATCCACTGATATGAAGGGGCAGAGTTGGGACTAGACCAACTAATTGGATAGTTAGGTCTGTCCAAATGCAGCTCACAGTGACTGTTGTTTACCGCCCCACCACTCAAACACTCCAAAGTATGGGTATGTCGACATTTATAGCAAGGTTTTCTTTTTATTCCTGATATGTTTATTTATTTTCCTAATTTTCTGAAGTGGGTATATGTTGACTCTAATGTGAGAGGAAAATCTTTGCCTTTGTTTTTTGTTTCCTTCATCCAATGAGAAAGTTATGGGTGTAACATCAAAAAGAAGTTAAGAGTAGAAGATAAAAATGATATTGATAAGTGTAAGCTCTCAGCTACACTAACAATTTAGCTTTGGAGAGCAATGCATTCTTAAATGTTTCAGGTAAACACACCCTTTAATTTTTTTTTACTCTTGCACTTCTTATAACAATCCAAATTAGATCAATATGTGTTTTGTGATACTTTTTGACTTGAAAATATGACCCTTATGCCATGATCTGGTTAATGTCTCTGGAATGCACCCTTGAGTTGCTTTGATTAAGGCTGCAGAAAAGTTTGCCTGTTTTCTTTAGTTTTACTTTATTTGGATGCTTCAGTCTACGATCTGGGGTGTGGCCCAGGATGAAGAGGAAGAACAGCTGGACTGGAGCAGAAGCCGGAAAGCCTGAGTGCTCCTCCCAGCTACCCACTTAACCGCTAGCTGTTTCATTTTCCTTTATAAAATACTTTCACTATGTGCCCTTGAATTGGACAACAGAGAAAACAGCTTTCTACCTTTACAGTAAATACAGAAGATTACTTGTCTGTGTCCTTACTGGCTTCTCTATTTATCTCACCATACTCTCTTTCCATCCTTCCTTCCTTCCTTCCTTCCTTCCTTCCTTCCTTCCTTCCTTCCTTCCTTCCTTCCTTCCTTCTTTCTTTCCTTCCTTCCTTCTTTCTTTCTTTCCTTCCTTCCTCCCTCCCTCCATCCCTCCTTCTCTCTCCCTTTCTTTCTCTCCCTTTCTTTCTCTCTCTCTCTTTCTTTCTTTCTTTCTTTCTTTCTTTCTTTCTTTCTTTCTTTCTTTCTTTCTTTCTTTCTTTCTTTCTTTCTTTCTTTCTTTCTTTCTTTCTTTCTTTCTTTCTTTCTTTCTCTTTGCCTTTAACTCTGGCCTCAATGCTTGGGCTTGACCACAAGGAATGCTCAGACTGAAGGATTGCTTCTACAGACCTGGATCAGGCACTGGGGTTGGTTATGACACCTCTTCACCATGTCTAATTCCTTTCTCTCCACTACTCCTGTTTATGGAGCCCTCCCTCCTTAATGAGGACACTACCTTTGATGTGTTATTCTATTAATTCTGACACTTAAGAGTGATAATAATAAATCAAAGGCATTTGTGTATTCATTAATCTACTTTTGCACTTTCCAAAGCATCCTTTTAATTGTCTTGACAAGCTCAAGCTCACTAGGCTGCTGTGTTAAATATCCTTTGTCCCCTAACCATGCCAGGCATTGCACTCCTGAATCTTGAGACCCATTTGGAGCAGGGGTGCCTCATCTTATGTGACTCTGAGGCCCCATTTGTAATCACCATAAACCGGAAGGAAGAGTCACAGGGCTACTATCAGCCCTGCAGAGATGGTGGAGCAGAGGAGACTAATTACCGAAATTAAGGTCTGGAAAAGACACAGGTTGCAACTGAAAGATCTGCAGGCACCTTGAGAGCCATTGTCCAAATATCTCTGGGATGTAAGAATGGAAATATACTAACATTAATTAGCCTGTCACCAAAAAATTTAAATGCAAAAAAATAATCTCACTGCCTTTTGATGGAGAAAAGTTGTCCTAGATTGAAAGTTTGACTTCCATGTCAGCAGTGTGTGTGCTTGTACATTACAGCAGCATGAGAGATTGGAAAGGGCAGGGATGAACATACATTTTGAATGGTTACTCTGCCTCTTGCTGTGTGATCTTTGGCAACTGACCACTCCTCCCTAAGTCTCAGTGTTCAGTTTTCTCACTTGTAAAATGATGAAAATAGTATTCATTTTAATGAGATACTGTGAAGATTGAATACAATAAAGTTGATACTGTCTCTGATGGTTGAGAAAAGTCACGGTCACATTACACCCTCCAGAAACAGTCAGGTATTTGCTATGTATATGTCCAGGCATCTGTGCACATGTAATTTTTTACCAGGTCCTTTTCATCTTGGTATTTCCATTTAGTCAATTCTGCTGGCAGTTATTAAAAGGCTTCTCAACAAAATAGCAAAGGTTAGTTAACAAAGGAAAGCACACACTGCAGTGAAAGCTATTGAAAAATGTACATTCACCCTCCCCGCACCCTTGACCTCTAGAAACAGATCAGTAACTTCTCTCCTCTTCATTTCCCCTTCCTGTGTCCACAGTGAAGGGAAGTTGGTTGCAACCTTTTGCAGATAATGTGACACAGGGCACACAAGAGCGGAAGGGAGAAAAGCATTTCAACAAAAGCCTGGAACTTCAGTTTAGGTAAATTCAGGAAGGAGAGAGATAGGAAATGGCAGCAACCTTGCCAGAAACTAAAGGAAGAGGATTCTGGCGTAAGCCCCAGAGTGAAATGTTAGGTCATCTATAATAAGGGCTCGGTGAAAAACCTTCAACTCAAAATGAAAGATATAATGACACAAAGAATCTTATCAAGGCAACTTTGAAAGCAGTTAAGAAACTAATTCCTCTTTCCTAAAGAAAGTCCTCAGACGAAAGAGATTCCCTGATCAGCGTGTGTCGAGTTCCATGTAGGATAAACTCTCTTCACAATCTCATGAGCCAAGTTTCTGAGCCAAATTTTTCTTATTTATGAGGAAAAGGAAAGGAAACAGCAACTTAAAAATGAAATGGAGTAGATTAAGCAGAATTTTCCTCAATTAAATATCTTTAATAGGCATTTCTATTTTTGACCAAATTTCTTGTTATTTAAGTTTTTGCACTTATTATAAATGGCACTGACAGAATACAGCTGGCAGTGACAAGTGAGCCAGTTTACATATAAAATCAGAAAAAGCATATCTTAGTCCTTACACTACAGTCATTTAAAATTTGAAGGTGAGAGAGACATAGAGAGAGAACTATATACAGGAGGAGAATGTATTTTTCTAAAGAATACACATTTTGTTTCTCCTTGCACTAGAAATGCTGAACTTCTGAGAAAGATTTTAAGCATGAGATCAGAGCTGAATCATGATAGAAGAGGATAGCCTAAATTTCAAAGACCCCAGGTCTGAAATGATTATCTTTCTTTGCTCCTAAGATTTGGCTCCAATCAGACATGAATTAGACTCACGGTTCTACATTAATTTCAGATTGTTTTCCAACCAGTCAATTACAGATGGGCCAGTCATTTTGCACAAACAATATTCAGACCAAATGCCTTGGAAGGAACCCCTTCTTGGTAGGCAAAATGTTCTGATTTCCACCCTGACACCTTAAGTGCCAACATTTCAGTAACTCAAAAAAAATTTTTTTCTTGTGAAGAGGTTAGAAAGTAAGATGTTGTAAGTCCACAGTGGGAAAATTCTGGGGTTAATATGCTAGAGAAAAAACAACAACAACAACAACAACATTTTTCTCCTTAATAATCTTCCCAGTTGTATAGTAAAGTAAATGGAAAAGTTCTGTACTTGGTTGTGTTAAATCACTGCCTATCCACTATCCCCTGGGGTTGATAAGGAAAATTATTAACCATCAGTAAAACTGCTAACTGCCCTGGAACACAGTACATACTGGGTGGACAGTCACTTGAATGCTATGTTGGAACCTTCTCTTTGGACCACAGGCCATTCTGACTTACAGTTTGAGGCTCACATCTGAAACTATAGATTTCTGTCCCATTGTTTCTTCATTTTTCTGGGGGTCATTTAAGCCCCTCAGATGTGAATTTTACACCTGCTACATGGGGTATATTTTAAGACACACACCTTTTAATTTTGGTAAAAATCCATCTGGCCATTTTCCTACAATGCAGTAAAAAACACATTTCAAAAAATGTCGTATTTACATGGACAATGATAGCTAACACATACCATGTACCAAGTAATAATCTACATTGTTTTCATTTAGACTTTATATTAAAACTGCCAAGTAGATATTGTGATCATCATTTTCTTGATAACAAAAATGTTGACTCAAGAGAACTTAAGAACTTGCCCAACTTTGTTCTACCAGTAAATGACAGCTGAAATTTGAACTTAGATTTTTCTGTTTCCTAAGTTTGTATTCTTCTGCCTTTACATTTACCTTTTATTTACAAACTTCTCCTCAGTCATGAAAGTCCTTGCCCTTAAAGCAATACATATTTATTACTAAGTATATGATGACTATCTCAATAAGCAATGGGATGCTTTCCCATAATTTGGTTACAAATTTGTTTCAAACAAGATTGACATACCTCGTGTCTCTTTAGTTAAAGGGTAAGCATCCCACCTGCTGTTCAGTCCCTACCTTCCCACCATCCCTGCCCCCATACCCACCACAAGTCTCTGCTGTTTTTTTTTTTTTTTTTTTTTTTTGAGCTACTTGATCCATACTCAGGACACTATTGATTACTGAAGCATCTGATGAGTGTTTTCTTGCAAAGTCTAAAAATCTAGAATTTAAAAGAAAAGAGGACTTTGGATAGGAATTTGGGCTTTCTCTTTCTATCACTATAAGCACTGCCAGTAGAAAACTAAAAAGAAAAATAAGAGCCCAAAAGGGTTCTAGGCATAAGTGACTTGATTAAAATTATTTTGCCATTCAATTAGAGCTTTATAAAATCCGTGTGGATTTCTTTCTATTTGTTGTCAACCCTGTCTATAGCTACATAGAATTTTTTTGAAATCAATTTAATTACATACATAAAAATGCCCCAAACTTATCTTCCAAACTTAAGCAGTTGGAATACAAATTTCCCACTTCCCCCTACCCGCTGACATTAAATTCTTCTCAGCTGATGTGTTTCTAAAGCTAAGAATGTTTTCTTTCTTTTACAGCTTAATGTTACGCAAGACTTTCTCTGGTTCTTCCAACCTTATGCCACACATGACATTCTGTCCCCATCAAAAATCAGATCATTTCTCAAAGAAAACTGGCATCAAGGCAAACCCTAGAGATGAAAGGAAGGGTTAAGTTTACTTCCAATATTAGGGAATGATTCGGAAATAAATGTCGAGGTTAAAAAGTCCAGATGGTAATTCAGCTGTATCCTTACTATAAACATGATTTGATTTATGGGAACTACTAATGGTATCTCAGTTTAGATCTGCACGGCTTTGCTTTCTCTCATCTGAGTTTTAAATTCATCAGATTCTTTTACTCCCACTATCAATCCTTCACTACAAAGAGACACTCCTAATCAAGAATTTGGGAGTATTTTAAAATGCAGAAATTGATCAATGTTAACAACCTTAACCCATGCAAATTACTGTCTGTTGTCATTATTTATAACCTGGCGGAAGTGCTTATTCAAAAAATCCTCAAAGAGCTCTGACAATTCATGCTTCCAGTTGTGAATCATCTTTTGCTCTTTTTCCCTCTTTCATAAGGGATCACACTGAATTAGTTTTCACTTTTTTTTCTTTGCCTGACATGGCAATTATTAGCTTTCTTGGCTTTGTCAGAAAAATCCATCGGAAATGTTTATCTCCTGGGGCAAATCTCAGGGAAACAGCATGTTTATCACTTCAAGGGACTGTAATCCAAAGGCAGCCCCAGGCCCACCAGTTTTATGACAGAAAAACTGAAGGAGAAACATCCATGTGATTCAGAAGCTATGGTACAATAATCCTCTGTCCCGAGCTTCACGATCACCCCAGCCCCTCTTTGTTCTCCGACCTCTGCTTGATTAAATGTACGAACTGGAGTAATACTACTTTAATGTCTTATTTGCAGCTGACTTTATCAACAATCAAATTATTGGTCTGGAGAGTGGACACCCTTCACAATTATGTCGCTTTCTTCCATAGTGAGAATCAATGTGTTTTATGTGTTGGCTAGTGCTAATATCTAATTTGAATATCATCTCAGGAAAGAATATCATTGGAAATAGAAGGATGGCAGGAATGACCAGATCAGCTGCATTTTACTTTATTCCATTATGAGGATAAACATAACTGAGGTTTTTTGTTCTATGATAGACATACAATTTTGTATCTTTCTTCACAGCCTTACAAGGCCCAGTTCTAATGTCATTTGTGTGTTTTGTTTTTGGTTTTGGTTTTGGTTTTTTGCGGTATGCGGGCCTCTCACTGCTGCGGCCTCTCCCGTTGCGGAGCATAGGCTCCGGACGCGCAGGCTCAGCGGCCATGGCTCACGGGCCCAGCCACTCTGCGGCATGTGGGATCTTCCCGGATCGGGGCACGAACCCGAGTCCCCTGCATCGGCAGGCAGATTCTCAACCACTGCGCCACCAGAGAAGCCCTCTAATGTCATTTGTTATGACAAATGACATATTATGACATATAGTCATTCCCAAAGCTGAATAAACTATTCCATCCTCTGGGCTCCCAGTGGTATTTTGGACACACTTTGATACATTCACTATTCATCACACATATAAAAGAACAAACAACCCAATCCAAAAATGGGAAGAAGACCTAAATAGACATTTCTCCAAAGAAGATATACAGATTGCCAACAAATATATGAAAAGATGCTCAACATCACTAATCATTAGAGAAATGCAAATCAAAACTACAATGAGGTATCACCTTACATGGGTCAGAATGGCCATCATCAAAAAATCTACAAACAGTAAATGCTGGAGAGGGTGTGAAGAAAAGGGAACCCTCTTGCACTGTTGGTGAGAATGTAAATTGATAGAGCCACTGTGGAGAACAGTATGGAGGTTCCTTAAAAAAATAAAAATAGAACTACCATATGACCCAGCTATCCCACTACTGGTCATATACCCTGAGAAAACCACAATTCAAAAAGAGGCATGTACCTCAATGTTCATTGCAGCTCTATTTACAATAGCCAGGACATGGAAGCAACCTAAGGTCCATCGACAGATGAATGGATAAAGAAGATGTGGCACATATACACAGTGGAATATTACTCAGCCATAAAAGGAAATGAAATTGAGTTATTTGTAGTGAGGTGGATGGACCTTGAGTCTGTCATACAGAGTGAAGTAAGTCACAAGAGAAAAACAAAACCGTATGCTAACACATATATATGGAATATAAAACAAACAAAAAAAGGTTCTGATGAACCTAGGGGCAGGACAGCAATAAAGATGCAGACGTAGAGAATGGACTTGAGAACACAGGGAGGGGGAAGGGTAAGCTGGGATGAAGTGAGAGAGTAGCATTGACATATATACACTACCAAATGTAAAATAGATAGCTAGTGGGAAGCAGCTGCACAGCACAGGGAGATCAGCTCAGTGCTTCTTTGATGACCTAGAGGGGTGGGATAGGGAGGGTGTGAGGGAGATGCAAGAGGGAGGGTATATGGGGATATATGTATACATAGCTGACCCACTTTGTTATATAGCAGAAACTAACACAACATTGTAAAGCAATTATACTCCAAAAAGATGTTTAAAAACAATGTTCTAGCTCTGTGTTAGAGCTTGAAATACAATCAAGACCAATACAGAGTTTATGCACTCCAGGGAGAAAGGTAATGGGAAGTTACAATAAACTACCCATAAGTGGTAAACTCAATATATGATCAGAGCATGTAAGAAGGGCATCTTCCTTGTTAAGGGCATGACCCTTCCAGAGTTCACAAGGAGAGTTCAGTCCCAGTGAGACCAAAAGGGTAAAGGGATAAGACATAAGGCAGAAAAAGCTTCCTTAGTTTAAGGAAAGAGTTCAAAATTTCTCTTTTCAGAAGGGAAGGAACAGATTTGGGGGAGAACTGCTAATAGAAGAAATTGTTAATGCACAAAATCCAATATTGATAATTGATTAAAAATAGACTGGATAAATAAGCAGAGGTCAGTTTATAAAAGATTAAGTTAAGAATTTATATTTTATTAAGGACAATGGAGGCTGGGGCTTACAGTGATGATAATGGAGATTTGAATGCAGCAAATCATTATGGGAATAGAGAAAAGTAGAGAAAGTTGTCAATTATTAGAAGATAAAATCAACAGATGACTCTCTGGGTGCGGGAGCCAGATAGATGTAAACACAAGGATGATACACAGATTTCTGTCCTGAGAACTTGGGAGGCAGTGATAACTTTGGTTGAGGTAGGGAACTCAGTAGAAAGAACCACTTCAGGGGAGAAAGTACTGAGTTTGGTTTGGTGTTGAGATTAGGTTGCCTGTGAAACATTAATTTAAGATATGTAAGAGATATCTATCTTGTATGATGGCTTTGCCTTCAGAAAGACATCTAGACTGCAGACGGTTACTGGGAAGCAACCACCAAAGATCTGGTAACTGATAGATGAAACTACTTAGGAAGTGTGTATAGCATGAAAAGAGAAGAGAGCTGAGGTTTGTACACAGAAGAAATATAACAATTATGATTTGGATGGAAACTAAGAAGACCTAGCCAGAGAGGAAAATCAGGGGCAATTAATTACCACCAAGGAAACCAAGGAAAAATAGTTTATGAAGGAGACGAGGTCAGGGGTAGTACATTTCAAGGAAATAATATAAAATTGAAAACCAATAAGCATCCATATAATTTTTAGAAGTAAATAACTTATTGGTGGACTTGGCTGGAGCATTTTCAGGAAAGTGTGGGGGTCAAAGACAATTTGCAGTAATGTAAAGAGTGAGGGAAAAATGGAAACATGTAGAATAGTTTTACAAAAACTTGGATAAGGGAGATAAATACCTTTATTATAAATCTCAGTTTCTTTTAATGTGCACCCCCCTCCCCCACTCACTGCCTCAATTCACAACACTAGATTGAATTCTTATAGTCACTTGAATTTTTCATATATTTAGAGATTCTCGGTGACTAGCCTAGTGCCTGGAGCTCCATAAATATTTTGAAATAAATGAGTGACTGGGACAGAAGTGATGAACAGTTTTTCCATCACTATTTTCCAGGGAGACACCAATTATTTGGATAGAAATTATTTGGGGGGACTGGAGTACAAATCTAAGTCAAGTGAATTAAGTCTTTATGAGGTTAGGATACCACATATTTAATTACATTTTCAATGGAACTCACTGATATCCTTCTCTCTGATAGAAAACTGACTTTCTAAATTGAATTAAAACTTGTGTATGACAGGATTATTATACTAGCACAGTCCCACTGCAAGTACTGAAGACTTTGTTATGGCAATAACTGAAGAACTAAAATAGATGTCTATGTAGACAGCTACACATTTACTGCCTGAGGCTTAGAACCAATCATAACTCTAGGTGAACTCAATTCCTCAAAGCACAAGGGGAAGCCAAGGAGCCTTCCAGGTGACCTCTGGTTGACTGGCTTCTGGGATTATATATAGCATAAGTTGAAGTGTGGTATCAAAATCAGCACTTAAGTATTCTCAAAGCCATTAAAATATTATTTTCAAGGAGAAAGAACTACATACTGAATATAGGAAGAGTCTGTTTTATGACATGTGGGATTTGGAGCTCAGGAGGGGCAAAGGTGCTGAAGATGTGGATTTGGATGGGACCAATATGCAGATGGTGACTCAAGGAAGGAGGGTCTGTAAGAGTGAGCAGAGAGCATTGCATCATTGGAAGAGGAGAGAGTTGTCTCCAGAACCTTCTGGTACACTGGGCATGAAGAGAATTCTTAAAGGGACTTAAGAGGAATAGTCTCCATGCTACAGTGGCATGCATTCCATTTCTAATCTTCCTCTTTTGCATTTTGAAAAAGGAAAATACAATCATCAAATTAGGCATCAGTCACCTCTTGAAATATGTTTTAAAATATTGTTTCTTTCCTTTAAAATATTGTTCCAATGTATTGCATGTATTGTTTTTGACCTTTTGACCTTACTGTGAACAGGATTTATTGAGCACCTACAATAGACCCCATGTCCCAAGAAACAGCTAGACACTTAAATTTGAATTATTTTGTATAGTGGTCACCATCAATGTAGAAACAAGGAATTAAGGTCCCCAGAGAAAATGGTCCTGCATTACATACCAGAAGGAGGCAGGGCCAGAATTTGAACCCATATATTCTGAAACCTATGATCTTTCTATGATGGTTGGTATGGCTATTTGATATATACATTAACTCATAAGATATGTGTTTTTATATCTTTCTCAAAATTTTAAGATTCCAAGGCCTGTAGAACCAGTCACGTCATTACACAGTGAACCTGTGAATGTTGTAAGAGGTGTCAGATATATAACCCTCCTCCTACCTCTCACAGGTGTTTCTGTAGCTTAATTCAGAGTCTGCATGACAATGGGCCAGAGGTATTGTACTGAGTGATTATCCTCTGAGCTTGGGTTTCTCCAAATTCCAGTGTATAGAAATACATGAGAAATTGTGTATATTAAGCTGGTCCAATGTCAAATACAAAGAATCATAGCCTACATGTGACATGGAAAGTATGGTCTTCTATGTTTAGAAACTGTGTCGGGCATCTTTTTGCCTTAAGGCATAATCTCTGACAATTGGAAGTTCAAGTCATTTTGGTCATTTTCAATCAGTAGTGGGTGGCTCAATTACATTGTAGAAGCATAAGCAGTTTAAACAAGGTATAACATACCAGCCTCCATATTTTGACAAGAAAAGAGGAATTTTTAAGTGGCAGTCCATGTTCACAGAACATTAGATAACTAAGTCAAATTTCAGGAAGAAAAGCAAGGGAGAGACTAGATGCTATCAGGTTTCTGGGAGATCAAAGAGGAAGAAACTTCTTTTTCTCCAGAAAAACGTGGGTGGAGGAGAGGGCTGTAGGAATCTGCTCTGTGATCTTTAGGCAACCTGATGTGCAGTTAAAACCTCAAGGCGCTTGACAGTTTCAACTGTTTATCCTTATATGCTTTAATTACTGTGGTTATAAAATATACACACACAAGAGAGTATCAATGACACAATACACAAGAGCTCAATGAGTGATTATAAAAACATGCATGTGTAATCAGCAAGCATTTCAAATTTTAGCATGCTCCCCAAAACCTTGCTTGTCTCCAACAAATACCTTCCCAATCACAGCACCATTCTTTCCCCCAAAGATCACTACTCTTGTGATTTTAAAGGAAAATTTTCTTTAATCTACATTAATACCTACATATGCATCCCTAAACATGATAGTTGAGCTCTGCCTGTTTTTGAACTTTGTGTAAACTTTATTCTTTTGTGTCTGGTTTTATTTATCCACATTACATTTGGTACATTCATCAGGGTTTTATGGGTAGCTATAGTTCATTAATCTTCTCATTGTATATTTCACTATTTCATGATCATAAGTTATTTACCCATTCTATTATTGATGAACATTTGATTTATTTTTGGTTTATATCTATTAAAAATGATGCATTTATGAACTTTCCTGTATCTATGTGTCTCTTGGTACATATTTGAATATGCATACCTTCAACACTAAAAAAAAAATGCTATACTGTTCTCCAAAGTGGCTGTGACCAATTTACAGTCCTGACAGCAGTTTGAATGTTTCATATAGCAGGGTTTTTTTACTTTTTAAAAATTTCAGGGCTTCCCTGGTGGCACAGTGGTTGAGAATCCGCCTGCTGATGCAGGAGACACGGGTTCGTGCCCCGGTCCGGGAAGATCCCACATGCCGCGGAGCGACTAAGCCCGTGAGCCATGGCCGCTGGGCCTGCGCGTCCGGAGCCTGTGCTCTGCAACGGGAGAGGCCACAACAGTGAGAGGCCCGCATACCGCAAAAAAAAAAAAAAAAAAAAAAAAAAAAAAAAAAATTTCAGACAGTTTGATGTATATTTAATTGTATTACCTTGTGGTTTTAACTGTTTCTGTTGTAAGTGATGATGTTGAGCTTCATTACTCATTTGGATACATCTTTAATGAAGTGTTTCCTAGGTCTTGTGTCCATTTTTCTCTTTTTTTTCTTTTTATTGATTTATAGAGAAGTTCTTTATATATGATAGACACAGCTCATTTGATAATTTTATAAATTTTGTTGGCAGATATAAAAGAAAATAGTTTTTATTTGTTGCTATGTATCAAACAACTTTGCCAAATTCATTTGTTTATACATTGTACTTATTTATCAAAATGTATTTGTTGATTCTCCTGACTTTTATACATAAAAACGTGTCATGTGTAATAATAATAGTTTTCTTTACTCTTATCCAATACTTAGGCCTTTGATTTAATTGTCTTGTTCATTTCATTGTCTAGTATCCATAGAAAGCATATTTTTTATTGTTGCTGTTTCCAGTCTCAAAAGGACAACTTGGAATACTTTACCATTAAATGTGCTATTTTGATGTGAGTTCTGACATACACTCTCTGTTGGAGAAAATAAATTTCTTTCTATTCACATAATGCTGATATTTTTAAGAATGTTATTAGAGATGTTGATCTTTATAAGATTCAATTTTTCCATCTATCAAAATACTCCTATCATTTAAAAAATTTATTCTGTGAATGCAGTAAATAACAGTAATTTTATATTCAGATGCCAAACTAGCCTTGCATTCTTGGAGTAACTCCAAAATGGTAATTGCATTTTTGAATTTTTATTTAATAATTGTATCTATATTAATGTGTGACATAATTACATTATAATTGTCTATTATCTTAATGTTTCAGATTATGATATCAAGGTTATGCTGACCTCATACAAAAGATTAAGAATTATTGCCTCTTTATTTATTCTCTGGAATATTTTGTGTGAGATTTTTAATTTTCCTTAAAGCTTTGTGAAATTTTATGGCAAAACTACCTGGAATTTTTCTTGAGGCAAGTTATTTCAATTATTGATTCAATTTTTTCTGAAAGGAGTGGTATTCAGCTTTTTAATTTATTTTTGTATTCATTTTGCTAAATAGTATTTTTCTAGGAATTTGTCAGCTAAAATTTCAAATTTATTGGCATAAATTTCCTCAAAATATATTTTTTTCTTTGAATGACATAGGTTTAGTAGTGATGGCCTTGACATAAGTTATTAGTTCCTTTGCATATATTTCTTATCAAGCTCATCACAACTACAGTATTTTAAAATTTTTTTCCAATAAACAACTTTTTACTTGGTTGATCTATTATGTATTCATTTTTTATTTCATTTACTTTTATACTTATTTTTATTATTTCATTTTTTGTAATTCTTTTGAATTTAGTTTGTTGTTCTTTTTCTAACCTGAGATGGTTATTAAGATTATTACTTTTCACCCATCCTGATTTCCAAAGATGTGCATTTAAAGCTATAAATTTTCCTTTAATCATGGCTTTAGCTGTCTTCCAAAAGTTTTAAGATACACTACTTTTTATTATCATTCAGTTCCAGATACTTTCTAAGTTCTCATTTTGATTTGTTTCCTTCACCTCTGGGTTATTCTTCCATCTCCTGGAATACAGTATACATGTTTACTTTAAATTCTATGTTTGATAGCTACAGTATCTCAAGCCCTTAAGAGGCTTTGTGTAATGTCTGAAGTTTCTTCTGGTTTTTCTTCATATTGCTTTAGTTTCTTATAAGCTGGTGATATTTTATTATGTGCTATAAATTATACTTTCAAAATTGTTTGTAGAAATAACACAAAGCCTGTTGTATCTTCCTCCAAATATGATTTACAGTTATTTCTGCCAGTTACTGGAGGCATTAGCAATCTGGATTTCTCTTCATCCAGTGTGCTGATTGAGAAAATTCAAAGCTAAGCTGCCGTCTCTATGAGCTGCAATCTTTCCCTAAACTAGAACTTTTCTGTGTCTCAGCTTAAATGAGGATTTTCATCTGGGCCCCCTTTACTGAGTTCCAAACTCTAATCCCTGATTCTCTGGCATCCACAGATGGCTAGAATCACTGATGATTCCTTCATCCACTCAAATACCAGATACTGAAATGGCAACATCCCCAAGGGGAAAAGTGACCCCAAATCCTAGACTCACTCTCATTGGACCTCTGTCCCCCTCCGTTATCTTGGCCTAGTCATTTTCAGTGTCCTGTTAGTAATCTTATACTTTCTAAGAGAATACATATCCAGCTTTTCTCTGGATAAAGAGGATACTCAAATTGCTTGGTTCTTCATTACTAGAAGCAGAAGCCCAGCCAGAGATATTTTTCTTCCCTAATATAAATAAAAGACAAGAGGCTTCTTGTTTTTGATGTATCAACTTAACTAGGCAACATAAGTTACAGGCTTAACTTATTCACTGTCTTAGCTTTTGTCCTGATGCAATTGGATCTTAACTCAATTATATCATTTTAGCATATTGCTCTGAGCAATTTTTCCTGTCATAAGCATATGGTGTTTTTAGTTCTACTGTTAATTCCTTTCCACTGGACTTGTTTAAAACATGCTCATTTTCGATTTGGAACCTGGATTATTCATGCATTACTTTCTAAAATGCATGGCTAGTTTCCTCAGGAGATGAAATTACGAACTGGTCACTCAGATTTGCCTAGATTTTCCAGGAATTATTTGTAGAATTATCAAGTACCAGGTAATCAAACTTGAGAAAGGCCATACCCTGCCTCGCTAGTCTAGGAAGCACTGCTCCCCCTTATTTCACGTGGAATGTCTCTATCAAAGCAAAAGAAAAATGAGAGCCTGGGAACCCCCAGTTGAGAGAAGATTTGACTCTAAAGTCATACGAAACTATTCCAAAATTTCTTCAGGATGTTCAATGAAGACTCACAAGAATATGGAGCCATGCACCTACATACATGTCACAGTGAACTGGATTACCCAGACTTCCAGGAAGCTGCCAATCAAAATGAGGGAAAAGAAGTCATTTAAGAATGCTGAAAATAAAAATCCTCTTGTTTAGATTTCTAGTTAAAGTGAATATTATTATTTTTTCTGTTCTGAATCTCTCTTTCTTTTGGAAATCTTCTCTTCCCTACCTTGGAGAAATTGCTTCTCCCTCCCTTTTCAAATATGTGATATGAAATGGTGCCATGGTCAGTATACTTCCATGGTCATTATATTTGATCTAGGTGTGGGAATATTTCACAATCTGAGGACCACATTCCCCTTTCACAGCCATTGCTCTGAGGGTTGGGTGACCAGAATCTGGGCAATCAAGCTAGAACCTGTCTAGGATTATGTGATTTAAACTAATTTTTAAACTAACTTTTCCCGCTGTGATGGCCCAGAGTGACCATCAGAGGTAATGATGCTCACTCAGAGAAAGGCAAAGATGAATAATATTGGGTTGGCCAAAAAGTTCCTTTCATTTTTAAGTAACAATAAGAGAGGCATTTTTCACTTTCACCAAGAACTGTATTAAACAATGTATTCACCATTTTGTTCCACTACCTTCTGTCATTTTTCAGATAACTTCATAATTCCATCTTCTCAAAACTTTTTCTCTTTTTGAGCAAAGAACTGTTCTGGATGTCTTTTACAGTCTTCCAGGGAATTGAAATTTTTTTCCATTAAGACAATTTTGTAAAGTCCAAAATAAATGAAAATCCAAAGGTGCAATGTCTGATGAATATGGCAGATGAATCAGAACTTATCAGCCAAGCTGTAACAGTTTTTGCCTGATCATCAAAGAAACATGCAGTCTTGCATTATCCTGATGGAAGATTATGCCATTTATGTTGACTAATTCCGGACACTTTTCATCGAGTGCTGGTTTCAGTTAGTCTAATTGGGAGCAGTACTTGTTGGAATTAATTGTTTAGTTTTCTGGAAGGAGCTCACAATAGAGGACTCCCTGCCAATCTCACCATATACATAACATCATCTTCTTTGGATGAAGACCGGCCTTTGGTGTGGTTGGTGGTGGTTCATTTCACTTGCCCCACAATCTCTTCCGTTCCACATTATTGTACAGTATCCACTTTTCATCGCCCATCACAATTTGCTTTAAAACAGAACGTTTTCATTATGTTTCAATAGAGAATTGCATGCAGAAATACGGTCAGGAAGGGTTTTTTTGCTTAACTTATGTGGAATCCAAACGTCAGAGTAATTCACATAAAGAAGCTGGTGCAAATGCTTTTCAGCGCTTGATTTGGATATTTTGAGTATGTTGGCTATCTCCCGCGTGGTATAACGTTGATTGTTCTCATCTAATTGCTTGATTTAATCGCTATCAACTTCAACTGGTCTCCCTGACCATGGAACATCGTCCAGTGAGAAAGCTCCAGCACAAAATTTCACAAACCACTTTTGACACATTTGATTAGTCACAGCACCTTCTCCGTGCACTGCACAAATCCTTTTTTCTTTTGCATTTCAGTTGTGCTTTTACCTTTCTTAAAATAATAAAGCACAATGTGATGAAAATATTGCTTTTTTCCTTCCATCTTCAATATTAAATTGGCTACACAAATATTCACCAATTTTGATAAGTTTTTAAAAAATGCACACTGATATGACAGCTGTCACAATACAATCGAACAAAATTGTTTCGAATGAAGTTAAAGACAACAAATGCTACTAGAACCATCTTGCGGAAAAAATTGAACAAACGTTTTGGCCAACCCCTAGCAAAACTTCTGATGACACTTAAGCATGATACCCTGCTGAGCAGGAGGCCCAGTTGTACTCCTTGCCCTTCCACCAGTGGAACAAATGGTTCACTAAGTTACTCTTTTCGGTCTAAACTACTTTAAGTTGGATTCCTGTCATTTGTGACTAAATTTGTAGGGTTGACAAATAAAATAGAGAATGCCTAGTTAAATATGAATTTCAGATAAACAACAAATAACTTTTAGTTTTACTGCAGTATATGAACTCAAATTAACATTCAGTTAATATGAATTCGGGTAAACAGAAGTAATGTTTGAGTATAAGTATGTCCTAATTATTGCATGAGACCTACTCATACTAAAAATTATTTTTTATGTACCTAAAATTCAAATTTAACTTGGTATCCTATATTTTTGTTTGTTAACTCTGACAAAATTGAGTTAAAAGAATCTTGATCAATGGACTGAAACCCACTGTGTAAAGTAAGTGAAGTAAGACAAAGACAAATACTATATGATATCACTTATATGTGGAATCTAAAAAATAATATAAATGAATCTATATACAAAATAGAAACAGACCCACAAACTAGAAAACAAACTTATGGTTACCGAAGGGAAAAGAAAGAGGGGGAGGGGTAAATTAGGACTTTGGGATTAACAAATACAAACTACTATACATAAAATAGATAAACAACAAGGATTTGCTATACAGCACAGACAACTATATTCAATATCTTGTAATAACCTATAATGGAAAATAATCTGAAAAAAAAATATGTATAGCCGAATCATTTTGCTATATATCTGAAGCTAACACAAGATAGTAAATCAACTATATTTCAATTAAAAATAAATAAATAAATACATAAATAAATAAATACTTGATCATGTGTTGATCATATGCTGGTTGTACATTTTGATCTTTCATGGATCCAAAAAACACTTTTTCTTTCATTAAAAGTGTGTTAGAAAATAAGGGTGCTCATTTTTATTAACTAATTTATTCTTTTTTTTTTTTTTTTTTTTTTTTTGCGGTACGCGGGCCTCTCACCACCGTGGCCTCTCCCGTTGCGGATGGAGCACAGGCTCTGGACGCGCAGGCCCAGCGACCATGGTTCACAGGCCCAGCCGCTCTGCGGCACGCGGGATCCTCCCGGACAGGGGCACGAACCCGCGTCCCCTGCATCGGCAGGCGGACTCCCAACCACTGCACCACCAGGGAAGCCCTACTAATTTATCCTTATAATGACTGGTTTGTTTTTACCTTAACTCAATTTAACAGTTTTCCTTTTACTGAATTTCCACTGTGTGCAAGACAGTGTGCAGATTGCAATAAAAGATAAAAACAGATGTGCAATCCTTGTTTCTAAGGACCTGAAAATCTACTTAAGGGAGAAAAACTAAATTTGTTGCTGTAATTTGTAGAAAATATAAAACAGGAGAGTACAACTTCCCACTTATTTAGCGTTGACTATTTTCAGATAACTGTTCTCATTGAATTCTTATAACTTTGTGACATAGAATTATTATATTTGTTCCCATATTTGTACAGAATAAATTGAATTTCAAAGACATTACATGAATTTCCTAGATCTCTCAGATGACAAAACCAAATTTTAATTCCAGTTATTTTTACTCGGAAGTTTTCCACTCTATTACTCTGCCATTAATCATTCAGTAAACCTTTGGAATACATGGCATAGAGAATAGACCAACAGTGATATAAGGAAATGTTAGGTGGAGTCTGTAGATGACTTTATGACGGAGAGAGAATATGAGAAGGGCTTTAAAAAATGGATATGATTTAAGTAGCAAGACACAGAAGAAATAAATAGGTATTTAGGAAAGAGGAACACAAGTGATATGAGGAGAGAGAGAGCATCCGTTCATAAGAGGTCAATGGAGTGAGTAGTCCTTCTGGGATAGAAGTCTCAGCAAGTTATTAAGTTGAACTCTGCTTTATGCCTGCACTCACATGGGTGAAAGAGAAGGCATAATCATGAACACAAGTCACTGACAGGAAATCATAGCACATACCACTGGTCCATTGAGTTGCGCCTTGACTGGGCAACCACTACGTGGACTTTGACTTCAGTGGATACTTTAAGATAACAGTAACAGCAGGGGCAGAGAGGAGATGAGCTCTGCCCAGACAAGAGATAAAGAGACCACATATTTCCCATTCTTGAGGTCAAGGAGACCTTCCCAACTACACGTGCACAGAAAGGCTCCTCAGGGGTCAAAAAAGGAGGGGTTGCCACCCCATAGTAGGTGATGTTAACTTACCCATAGACCTCTTTGCTAGAATCCATCTTGGCTAAGAGATGCATGTGCACACAGGGGAAGACTCTGAGATAAATCAAATATAGAGTCAGAGCCAGGCAAAGCAAAATGATTGGTCAGAGGAAAGCTGGAAGGAATGCCTCATATAAGTGATTCAAACTACCATGAGGGGGCAACTCTCTCTCTGAGCCCATCCGTGTGTGCCTATTCACATGTACTCTTTTCCTCCTAATGAACACTTTACTTGTTTCACTACTTTCCATCTCTCTGTGGGAATTCAATTCTACCAAGCCGACAGGCCAGGGTCTTGTCACTGGTCACTGGCCCTCATGGTCTAGTGGCTCCGATTCAGCACTCTCACTGCCGTGGTCTGACTTCAATCTCTGGCCAGGGAACTGAAATCCTGCTTCAAGCCATTGCAGGCCGAGGCCACCTGAGATCAAAACCAGGCAGTGAAATATAGGGACACTGAGCCATTAAGGTTCTTGGCAAGCTAAAAATTATATGGGAATTAATATGGCAGAAATAGCTAGAATATATTATGTATCAGAACAACTAAGATAATAATTAGTTATCTGAGGGAGTGGAGTTGGTGGCAGAGTCTTCTAAGACCTACCTGGGGTCAGGAAAGGGGAGTTTCTTAAAGTATTTCCCCAGTTACAGGGTATGATCACTAGACGTAAGACAAAGAGACCAGATGGGAGGCTGTCACAGTATTCCAGGTTTGAAAAAATGTGGGTATGAATTAGGAGTGTGACTGGCAATGAGAAAGACAGAAAGGCACACATTTGAGAGATGGTTAAAGAAAGATACACAGAATTAAAGGGCAAAGTGGAAATAGAATGGATATTGTTGGTAATTGATGACTTTGAGGTTTCTAAATTAGGACTGGAAAAATAATTGAACCCCTGATTAAAAGGAGATATTTGGCCCCGTTAAATGGTTTATTTTTGCTGTTTTTCACTTATTTTGTACTTTAGCAGGCAAGAGAGAACAGAAGTAGATAAAAGATAGAGGCTGAATCCATAGTCACTTGGCAACTCCCCACTTTTCCAAATTAGTGAAAATCCTTTTGGAGATTAGACAAATACTTGAACACTCTCTGGGTCGCCGCAGATCTGCTTGGATGGTTTCAGTTTCTATTTCTTCTCTCCATGGCATGATGGGACCACATATTTCCTGTAGTTTTTTTGTTTTTTACTAAAATGGACTTTTAAATTTGTGTTGTTATCCCATTATTCTACCAGTAAAGTTGTGTTTGGTAGCGCTATTACCAATTGAAGTCAAGGTCACCAGGGAAGTTTTTGGCTTTGCTGGGAATTCTCACTCACTAAACTTCCAGTAGTTGTGTATCAAAACAGGTTACTGCTACGGTTTGTCAGCCATGCTCAGTGGCATAAGCTCGCACACCATCTGTTCTCAGATGACTGGTTTTGCCCAGAGCTATTTGTTCCCCCCCCACCAATTTCCACAAATACCAAGCAGGCAAATTTTAACAAATTTTACTAATATTGGAGTGATTGAGTGTTATATGAATTAAACTTGGGGAGGCCACCTCATTGAGGGGCTGTGCTGACATTCATGCATAAGGAGAAATGGCAAATCCCCTGCAAACAGATGGTCCCTGGACAGACTCATCTTAAAAGGTTAGAAGGAGGTGAGAAGCCATTCCCTCTTTTCTGTGTAGCTCCTTTTGCCTTACACTAAACCTGAGGCCAGGAGGGAAATTAACCTTTACACAGCATTATAATCAACTTCCATTACTGAGAGTTATTATGTACTGGTCTCTATACCAGGCATTTTACATGTAAGAGCACAGTTAAGAAGGTATTCAGTTGGTTAGTCAAATCATTATTTTCAAGATCAAACTCACCTTTAAAAATTAGAGAACAGGGCTTCCCTGGTGGCGCAGTGGTTGGGAGTCTGCCTGCCGATGCAGGGGACATGGGTTCGTGCCCTGGTCTGGGAAGATCCCACATGCCGCGGAGCGGCTGGGGCCGTGAGCCATGGCTGCTGAGCCTGTGCGTCCGGAGTCTGTGCTCCGCGATGGGAGAGGCCACAACAGTGAGAGGCCCGCATACCGCGAAAAAAAAAAATATTAGAGAGCATAGTTGCCTTCATCCTATACTGATAAATCTATTCTTGGGGAGAAGCCAGAGGACCTGTCTGTTTAACAAGAGCCCAGTGATTCTCAGAGTCAGGCAATGTGGAAAATTCTGAAGAGGAGAATAATTGAGTTAAGTCAGAGAAACTGGTATGAGGTCCAGCTCACCAACTGAGGTCACTTTGATTCAATCAATCTCCACAAATTTTCATTTCCTTAGTTTTGAAATAAGAAAAATAGTATAAATCCCTTTTAATGAAAAGGCAAATCTCAACTGCACAAGTAAAATATCTGGTACTCAGTCAATATAAAAGAAATTATCTTTATATTATATGTGTATATATAAGAAATTACTATTAACTTAAAAACAAGAGAACATAAATACTGTGATACATTTGAATGAAAAGACTGTTCAATGATTCATAATGTTGTTGGTAAATAATCTTTTACTGTTTAAAATTTAGTAACTAAGAAATGAAAGTCTACAACCATTTAAAATCACTCAGGTCCTCCTGCTGAACTTGAAATAGTCAACCACATAATTAACTAAAGCAAACCTAGATGTTCTGTGCCAAGGTCAGAGAGTACAGGCATGCAGAATATCCAAACTATGTAGATAAGCCATCTGGGGCTTGGGATATACTATTAGACATTTTATAACATTTTTATCTTGTGTTACGTTTAGCTTGGGAGCTATTCCAAGTATTATAGGCAGTTTCGAGTAAAATTTTAGACAAATGTTAACTAAAATGTTATTGGAGGTAGAGTTCGCAATACTAATAAGTGTGGTTTTTTTTTTATGTTCTTTCATTTGGTGAGTATTTATTTAGTCCTTCCACATATAAGGTATAGTTCGGCCACTGGAAAGGCTACAATGACTTTCAAAATATGGAATTTATAATTTAGTGGCTACAAGGAGGAAACAAGTCAGAAAAAGCCACAGTCATTGAAGAAAGAATGAAAAACCTAGAGTTTCCTCCCTGAGAGGTATTAAGCCTTGCCCACATCCTTTGTGAGTATAAATGCATCATGTATTAAATGCATATTCATATGCCTTCCACAGTTCTAGTCCTACAGACGTGAAACCAGCTGAATATTGTTAAAACTTCAGTGTTGTCTTTGAACTTGTCCACTCTGGTCCTGCTTCTCTAAGTTTAAGGCTGCATTTGGAGAACTCAGTAATTAAGGAGGGAGGCAAAGCAGCTGATACATCCTACTTGGATGGCATACATTTGCGGTTGAGCTCTTCTCTGCTCTTGCTTGCCATGCAAATTTGGGCACCTAATTTATGTTTTCAGAGCCTCATTTTCCCATCTATAAAAATGTACAGTCTCTAGTGAACCACCCAGCAATAAAGGAAGATTTCTTTTAGATAGCAGGAGAGTCATTATACTCTGTAAACTGAGTGGAAATTTAATGATGGTAAAGAATTACCGATGTGAAATTTTAGAGTGATGATATTAAGTATTTTTTATAGAGGTCATCTTTTGAGGATACCCACTGAAACATACAGAGGTTCAGTACTGGATTATCTCTACTTTCCTTTATTGAAATATATAAATTGAAAACTACATTTATAAATTGAAATAGTCTATAACAAAAAGTTTTAAAATGCAAGCTATTTGAAGAATGGCATAAAGGGAATGCCTTTTCCCAAAACCAAAACATTTTTTTACCTATCTTTCTCATGGGATTTTGCCATGTATTCAGGGATACACTGGGTATACATAGGCAACAAAAGGAAGAACTATGGAAATAATCCCCCAGCATCCTTCAACTAAAAAGGGAAACCATTGTACAATGCCAAAATCTGGGAAGGCCCTCCAACTTCCCTATCCCGGGTCCCCCTTTTATGGCGTCTACTACAATGTGAATTTATGTTCACCAGGATATCACCTACTATATAACAAGTCGAGTATAAAGTACCATATTGGACTACCATATGGCTACTAACCTCAGAGGTTGGTAGCAAGTATCAATGTAGAAATTTGAGAGCAGAATGAGCCTCAGGATAGAACCAGTTCTCACTCAAGCATGCTATATAATTGGCTGTAGTGAGAAACTAAAAAAATGTCTCAGAAACCAGATGGATTTGAAATGTTCCATTATTCATAAACACTTTTTTTTTTTTTTTTTGCATTTGTACTTGTTCCCATTCCCAAATATTCTGCCACAGAAATTTGCTGAAGAAGGTGTGAAAAGGAACAAAAATCTTTGCTTGCTTTTCTGGAAGGTGTCCCTGCAGCCACGGCACCCAAGGAGCTAGAAGAAATGGCTGGGGCAGTTTCTTTAAAGACCCCTTTCAGTCTATTCATGTTATATGTGAATGTATGTATGGGGGGGTGTCTTTGGAGGTGTGGGGAATGCTTGTTGTGAACATGGCCATGGGTAATCATGGGCTTTCTGAGCCTGGAGGTGTGCAAGCTCATCCTCTCCAAGCTCCAAGCTGCTATTTCCCCCTTTTTGATCATTCAAATGACAGTTAGTCTCTGATGTCCTTCTGACAGGAAGTGACTCTCCAGGGGTGAAAATTGCTCAGTTTACTTCCTACCTTCCATCCTCCCCCAGTTCCCACTCCTTTCCTCCAGCTAGAGAAAGAAGAGGACAGGGGCTCCTTAAATTGGAGGTGGTTTTTTTTTTTTTTTTTCAAATAAATAACATGCCAAACATGCCGAGCAGCAAAGGAGAAACTCATCAGTGACATGTATAAACAGCGAAGGGTTATAAAACCCTTGCAGACAAACAGCTTTGCAGTTGGGTAATTTACATACCAGATGAAATGCAAGCAGGAGAGCACCTTTCAAAGAATATTTGTTTGTGAAGAAGAAAATCCAGACCCTCTGCTCTGTCACCTGGGAATGGAGAATACAGTCTTGCACAATGACTGTGGGACACCAAAGCCATAGCAATTCATCAGATGTTTTCACTCTCCTTAGAAATAATGCATCTAACTCTCAGGAGGTTGAGAAAATGCCGATTTAAGGCATTAGTGTAATGTTGTTTGGGGGGGCAGTATGTTTTGAGTGATTTGTACCGAGAATTAAATAACTCATGGATTTTAGGTTGATGATATACAATTAGTACAAAACATTAATCCTGGGACTTCCCTGGTGGCGCAGTGGTTAAGAATCTGCCTGCCAATGCAGGGGACACGGGTTCAAAAGATCTCACACGCCACGTAGCAAATATGCCCGTACGTCACAACTACTGAGCCTGCGCTCTAGAGTCCGTGAACCACAACTACTGAGCCCGAGTGCCACAACTACTGAAGCCTGAGCGCCTAGAGCCCGTGCTCTGCAACAAGAGAAGGCACTGCAATAAGAAGTTCGCGTACTGCAATGAAAAGTAGCTCCCGCTTGCCGCAACTAGAGAAAGCCTGCACGCAGCAACGAAGACCCAACACAGCCAAAAATAAATAAATAAATAAATTTATTTTTTAAAAAAATTAATCCTATCCATGCTTTCACAACTAAATCTTACTCACCCCA
The DNA here is from genome assembly GCF_026419965.1 of Kogia breviceps. Lineage (NCBI taxonomy): Eukaryota > Metazoa > Chordata > Mammalia > Artiodactyla > Physeteridae > Kogia > Kogia breviceps. The sequence goes on along the minus strand of NC_081312.1, from coordinate 117,865,288 downwards.
ACTTCAGTTCATATCATCAAAATTGCCAGGACAAAATCCACAAGTGAGAATTTCAATTTAAATCTGATAAAATCTAACTGCTGTAATGGAAATACAACCTGCGTTTTGCTAGGTCACTCATGATGTTGTTATAGCTACCTAGAATTTTTATATGCCTGGGCTTCAGCTATGGAGAAGAACACAACTTTAAATGATTCAGAACTTAATCTGTAGATGATTTAGCTATAACTTGAGAATATATTTGGACCTCCTTATCAGATTTGTTCAATAGTAAAGATTTTGAAGTGACCTTGGCAACCCTTCCAACCCAGCCTTCTACGATAGGGGTGATACCCATCCCCACAGTCTTTTTGGAAGCATTGCCCAGGGAATACTGCCACTCGCATATTCTCAAATATTGCTTTCCATGATATGTATTATCTCTACAATCCAATGTTGTCTTTAAAATCTCCCAATCATTTTTGGTCTGGGGGGAAATCTAGAGACCATCTCATTCAGTCTTCTCTTCTGTAACCTATGGGACATCGAATGATTTTCCCAGGGTCAAAAACTATCTATAAAAGCCAGGAAGCAAAGTAAGCATATACTTCTCAGATGACAATGGTACCATCTTATTATAGTCTGTTTTGTATTGTTATTCCATTGCATTATGACTTACCTCCCAAAAGGTTTATAAAACCTATGATGGCCTGGAGCTGTTTACTTCTTCCACAGTATAATGATGGAAACACGTTAAAGAAGCAACAAATATATTGAATATGTTGAATAGTATGAAAAATACAATTAGTTTTTGAGGGGAAATTCAAGTAACATAAAATTAACTATTTTAAAGTTAACAATTCAGTGAAATTTTGTATATTCACAGTGTTATGCTACCACCACCCCTATCTATTTCCAAAATATTTTTATCACCCCAAAAGTATACCCAATATCCATTAACAGTTTCTCCTCATTCTTCCCCATCCAGACCCTGGTATCTACCAATCTGCCCCCGTCTCTACAGTTTCACCTATTCCAAATATTTCATATAAATTGAATCATACACTACGTGACCTTTAGTGCCTGATTTCTTTCACTTAGCATAATCAGAGTTTCATCCACATTGTAGCATGTATCAGTATATCATTTATTTTTATAGCTAAATAATATTCTGTTGTATGCATATACCCCAACTGGTTGGTCCATTCATTGACTGATGGACATTTAAGATGTTTTCAGCTTTTAGCTCTTGTGTATAGTGCTGCTATGAACATGCATGTACACGACTTTGTTTGAATAACAATTTTGAGTTCTTCTGAGTGTATACCAAGGAATAGAATTGCTGGTGCATATGATAACTCTATATTTAACTTTTTGAGAAACTGACAAAATCTTTTCCATACTAGCTGAACCATTTTATATGGAGGAATACAATTTTGGATAGAAAATTACAAAACATACTATGATTTTAGTGGACAAAAATATATTCCTTGACAATTTGGTAAGCACTGCTGTGCATTTTGCCATTTATATACATTCTCCATTTATAGGTGGAACTCTGACACATCTGGATTTTATGAGATACAAATGATGAAGTTTCCCAGGATGTGTTCAATTCATGGACCTTCACAAGTCTATATCAATGTTTTCAGTTCTGCTCTGCTGCTGTGAACAACCTATATTGCCATATCAGCTACCCTGATTAGGGAGTATTTGATTATTTAGACTCTAAACTTGACCTTTCTGATGTGAGAAGTTATCAATCTATCTTAATGTTCTCAGTCATCTTTTAGAGTTTAAATACCTACTTTTCTACAATTAATCAACAATATCTCTAATATAATCTACAGATCCTGTGCCAGCTCCTTAGAGGGATTCCAAAATGTATTAGATGTAAGTATTATCTTCAAGGAACTTAAAGATTGTATGGAGAAATGAGACTGACATGCTTGAAAAATCTACTAGCCATATAGAGAGTAAATGCCAAAAAATTATAGGAAGAAAACCATCTAGCTGAATGATTAGAGAAGATTCACAGAAAAGATGGAATTTGAATTTGGTTCTGGAGAAGGAATATTAGTTAAAAGACAGAAAGGAGAGAGGTTGGCATTTTTAGTGTGTTGTATGAAGAGTATTCAAAGGCATAAAGCAGGTTTAAGTGAGATTTTAAATAGAAGATAGAATTTATGCATCAGAGTAGTGAGAGGTATGAGTTTGTAATAGTTTGGAACCACTGGTCAGAGATTCTGAATGTCAGTCTGGCTTTCATTCTGAGGATATATGGTCTTTGAAGGGGCAAAATAATGGAAAGCAATCTCAGATCAATTCTACAGGAATGGACTGAAGAGGTAAGAGAGTTATTAAGTTTTCATTATTCTTCAGTCATAACATGATAAGAAAGGATCTGAATTAAGTTAGAGATGGAAGAAACTAAAGGTATGTGAGATCTCAATGATAAAATCAAGAGGACTTGGAAACTGATATAGCTTGAGCTTTAAAGGAAGGAAAAGGAGTTATTGATGGTGCCCATGAAGTTTCAAGCCCTGGACTGATCAAATGGTAGCATTCTGTATTGAACTGGTTCATCTGGAGGAAGAGAGGAGAGGATAATGCTGAGTCAGCAAAGACAGGAGACACTTCAGGAGAAACATGTGCTAGACCCTCACTGTAGAAAAAAGACTGTCTTGATAATGGTCTCACCTTTCTACAGAAGAAAGGTTTGGGAAGTTGTTTTAATAAGGTGTTATTTGGAAGCAAATGAGAACATTGAGGATTTGCACTGGGTCTACCTATTTGGGGACATCTCCTTTATCTAACCCAGGCAAAATTTTTTGAGATTTTTATTTCAATAATATGTATCCCTCAGAGAGATAAAAATCAATGGGCCTCATACTATCTGCCCTCCTATCTTCAAAAGCAATGCTGAGCAAAATCTAGATATTATTCCTATTACCTCTGGCACACTACCTGAATTGGCAAATTTTCTGTCGTCTAAATGATCCCAAGAGGCAGAGCTGATGAGCCACAGCCTCCATTCCTGATTGGGAGCTCAGGATGATGAGTCAGACTTATCTGGGAGCCAACTGCTGGTTACCAATTCTAATCTGGATAGGGGCTCATCTGACTCTTTTTATTACTTTCTCCAGGGTGCTATTTGAGGTTCCATATGGGTGAAATCAATAGGCATATCACTTTGCCTTATTTTTCATAGAGAGGGACAAGCTTTATTTTTCCTAATCTGTCTAAGGAGATGAATAATAAAAAAAAGACTAGTGACCATGACCTCTAAACAAAGAGATTTATTTGAATTAAATTAAAAATTAATATTAATTTATTTAATTAAATAAATTAATTAGAAATTTTTAGATATTACTTGTTCTGCTAGAGTATCTTTCAGACAACATTACAAATATTGCTGAAGATAAAAGATCATAATCAATTTATTAGCTCCAGCTGTTCACCAAAATAGGTAAAATTGTTACATGGTAGTGCCAAGTGTTTTTGGTCCTAAGCAGGGAATTCTGCAGAATTTTCCATAATATAATAAAAAAAGAAAAGGATAACAGTAACACTGATAATATTTATAGACAGTTTCTCTGTGTAAAGATCTGTGATGGAGATTATTTTATTTAATCCTCACAACTCTATATATATGATAATTAACCCCATTTTATAGATGGCAACATTCAACCTTAGAGAAGCCCAAGTTTCTAGGTCAAAGAAAACAGAAATAAAGTGTTTGGGACTGTAGCACATCCCCTTAGCCACATAACTAATGGGGAATATTTAACACAGGTAAAGAAATTGGAGGGGAAAACACTGGATGAATACAGAATTAACCATGAGGGGAAAAATTCAAGAAGATGGTTGTATTAAATATGTTCCACACCAAACAGGTACACCAAGGAAAATGTAGATTAACAAAAGACATGAATCTGGGTAAAAGGAAGTCACAAGGTGGAACTTTGAGAGAGTACATTTTTGGAGTAGTCATGAGAGTTGAAATCAGAGGCAGGGAGTTAAGATGTAATTGGGTGATGAAGATGTGGTGGATTCAAAAAGAAAAAAATAGGCAGCTAGAAGTCTTAGAAGCCTTCAGTGAAAAAGAAAACATGGTAGCTACCACTGAAGAACCAAGGGAGCTTTCCTCAATGCAGGGACTTTTGCATAAATGAAAACAGACATGGGGCTCCTCAGCTGAAAGGAGGAGCAAGGGGAATGAGAAGAGAAGGGAGATTTGAGGGAAGGAGCGGTAACAGGAGCAAGTGAAATCAGGAACTTGGGTCAAGATGTAAACAACTTTTATTGTAGGGAAGACAAACACCTTTTTCCTGTGGGAGAGAAGAAGGATAAAAGTGGAATGGGTGGCTAAAAAATGACAACCCACTACCATGCCCTCACAAATCCCAACAATGTATTCACTTATTTAGTTAGCCTAATAGTTAGTTTTTGTTGTTGTTTTGCTTTTGTTTTTTTGGTTTGTTTTTTGTTTTTGTTCTTTGCTTCAGTGGCAAGAACATCCCTGTTCTATTACTGAGCTTGAAAACTTTGGACTAGCTTTGACCCCATCCACTTTCTCATGTTCACAGCTATTCAGCTCCTGGATGTCAGTGATTGCTTTCCAATCTGACAACCCCTTTCCATTCCCACGAGCATTTGTAACCCCACTGCTACAAGATTTGTAGTTTTTTGTTAATAATACCATTAACTGAACCCCTTCTATGTTCCAGGTGCTATGAATCAGCCTCAGAATAGCACTGCAGAAGAGGGGCTTTATTACCTCTTTTTGTGAAATGATACTGAGGCTTTCAGAGGGAAAGTAACTTGCTTGAGTCCATATGATTATAGGTCGAGAACCAGAAACCGAGCTCCGGTCTCTGTAACTGAAGAACAGTCCTCTGCCATGCCACACTCTTTATTTATTTATTTATTTATTTTTGCGGTACGCGGGCCTCTCACCGCTGTGGCCTCTCCTCTCCTGTTGTGGAGCACAGGCTCCGGACTCACAGGACCGTGGCCATGGCTCACGGTCCCAGCCTCTCCGTGACATGTGGGATCCTCTCAGATCACAGCACGAACCCGTGTCCCCCGCATCAGCAGGCGGACTCTCAGCCACTGCACCACCAGGGAAGCCCCATGCCACACTCTTGAAGGCACTTGCCTTTTATTGTAAAGGGTGAGGAAGATATTTATCAATACAAGAGTTATGATAGAAACTGATCTAGAGAATCAACAGAGATAGTCATCAGTACTGACAGCCCCATTGGATTTGGGTAGTGTGAATCTGTAGTGGGCATTTCCACCCACTTCAGTGACTTCCTCCAGAAAGGTACTGCAGCCTCAGGGTGGAAACATAAAAGCGAGTGACTATTATCACAGGGGAGAATTGTCATGGGCAAGGATAAACAGCAAGCTGGAGGCAAAAGCCAAATGGCAGCCTTGGGATTCCAGGAAAACAGGACTGGTCACAGAGGTAAGTGAATGTCTGTCACCTGAAGGCCCTCTTGGCTGAGTCTATTTGTGATGGAGGCCTCCCTTCTTTATCTTCCACCTTGAACCTGTGGTGTCGTCTCCTGGTTCTCAGGTTCTGGCCTCCTGGAACTCCTGATCTTAGTCCATTTATTGTTCCTCATCTCAAGCCTTTTCTTTTTCTTTTAATTTTGTACTAAGATATAACAAGTGTACGTGTGTAAAAACACCACCACTATAATAAATTTACCATTTTCATGTTTTTCACTTTCTCTCCCAGTGCTTGTACAGAATCACATATGAATTTTAAATAGTTCCAGTGAAGAAAGAGATGCCGCATTTTACTGGGCATGTTTCACTGTACCTTACCTTTCATGATTTTCCATTTCAATGGAGGCTAAGGCTCAATGGTTTTCCTCATTTTTCCCTAATCAGTCCCCTCTGTTGGACACTTAGATTGTTCTCAAATTTTTATTATTGACAACAGTAATTCAAGAGAATATTTATGAAGAAAGTAATCTCCTTCTTTTGAATTGTTTCCTTAGTTGAAAATTTCAGAAGTGGAATTACTGGGTTCAGAGATTCTCTGTTGTAAATATGTCTTTATATCCCCATTAGTTAACCTTTCATTGTTCTTTTTCACAACTCCCATATTATTTCCTCAAATGTGTGTCTTCAAAGACACGGTAATAGCTTTGACGTTCATATCATTCTTATCATTGCTAGATAGAAATTTTTGTAGAACATATATATAATCGGAGGAATTACTTATCACTATAGAGTATAGCACTTGCAGTATTAAAATAAAATCTTCTATATATTTCTCAATAGGATGCACAGGGTACCTTTACTTCCTTTGAAAATCATTCATGCGTTCAAGAAATATTAATTTTCTGGTCACTACAAGCCCATAGCATCATATTTTTACCATGCTACTAGGAGAGTGATCAGTGACAAGAACATTGATGAAGATAAGCCTAAACTGGCAATAGAGGTACCAAGAAGAATCATCCCACTAGAGAGGTCATAAAGAAAATGATTTTTTTTCTTTTATTGACAAAATTTCATCACAAAAGATATGCAGATGAGTTTTATATTTGAGGACCCAATTCAGGGTTTTAGGTATCATTATATAGGCTTTTCTGTGGAAGAGCTTACTTACCCCTAGGAGTGTAGAATGATACTTCATTACCCTGTTGTTATTTTATTACTTGCCTTTAAAAGGGAATAACTGAAAGAATATATCCTAGAATTGTGGGAAGTCATAAGTCATGCTCTTTTTTCTGGCTATTGAATGGTGCAAAATGTTCTTTACAGGTACCTGAAAATATGGGAGAGTTAATCATGTAAATTTTTGTCACAGTGACTTCTTTCCATCTAACCTCGGTTCTTACAAACCTTTTTTTTCAAAGGGGGGCATATTTTTCTTGCAATTTTAGGAAAATGACAATATAATCTAAAATATCCTTCCTTTTGGAAAATAAAACATGTGGATTCACTGTATGTGTCATGCTATTCATTTACCTCTGTAGTCTTAGAAATATGATGAGGAAATACATTCGTTTTCATGTGTCAGATATTTAGGCTGTTTTTCAACATGTAAAAGGAGGTGCCGGACTGATAAGATCCTAATATCGTTTTGCAACCAAAATGCAAATTCCAGGCTTATTTCCCCCTAAATCTTTGTATGTAGATGGAGACTTAACTGAATCTACTTCTGACTTTAAAAGTATGTTCTTGTTTCCTAAAATCCTGTAATTGGTTTGTGTGATTTTTTTTTTCTATTACATGCAATGGTTCTTGTCATCTCTAGTCTTTGGCAACTGTAAACAACTTGATTACCCCTCATATTTAGGATATCTTTTGAAGCTCCACTGACCATTGCCACCAAAGAATGGACAGATGTGCTCTATTTATCAATGTTTCCTCCTGACTATTGAACAAAAACCTCCCTGAGAGGTTGATAAGCAAACAGATATCAATGAGAGAATGACAGCTAATTCCCCAGAGAGACTGACGGAAATCATACTTCCCAAGACAGGAAAATAAAGGCAGGACATGGGTGATGCAGAGAAAGGTGCAGCATTCCAGGACAGACAGGAAGCACTGACATATGGCAACTGAATCAAAGGACACTGTCCAGTCTCTGTTCAATTGTTTGAAACAAGAAGTCCATGAGCCTTAAGCAGTCTGGTACTTTGACCATAACTTGAGTAAACTCAGAAGTGATAGTTGATGGCAATGTTGGTGAATGAAAGAGCACTGCAGAAAGAAGAATTCATTGTGGAATGAGTATGAATGATACATTTGGCTTTGATTTTAGTTGAGGGTCTTATAGAGACACTTTGTCCAAGCGTTATGACTTAGGTTTTTTTGAGATATTAAATGTCCATGATGATTTTGAATCTTCACATGTACTAATTTAGAGTTGAGCCATGTCATCATGACTCCAGTTAAGTGCTAGAGAAGGTACATTTTTTTTTTTTTTTTTTCTGTACGTGGGCCTCTCACTGCTGTGGCCTCTCCCGTTGGGGAGCACAGGCTCCGGACGCGCAGGCTCAGTGGCCATGGCTCACGGGCCCAGCCGCTCCGCGGCATGTGGTATCTTCCCGGACCGGGGCACGAACCCATGTCCCCTGCATCGACAGGCAGACTCTCAACCACTGCGCCACCAGGGAAGCTCTAGAAGGCACATTTTGAAGAATGAAAAAGTGGGTATAAAATATTTGGTGATTTTTAAATCTCGATACAGACAATAATAGTAACGATCCTACTGAAAAGGTTCAGAGTCAGGGTCACAAAGCTCTGGTGTTGGTATCTTTTATACTGTTGAAAAGGAGATTATCTGATGGAGAAAGCAGATGAAAGCCTTTAAGGGGAGAGAGCAAAGGAAAAGTGTATGGAACCCAGAAGAGTCAGTTGGTTTAAGAGCATGTCAGTTTCAGCCTGCTTTCCTGTTTCAGTCTCTCTAACTACCTCTCTCTTCCCCCTTCTCCTGAAGTCACTCAGATAAATCTCTATTCCTTGGAAGCAAAAGAAGATCCCACACTCTCTGCTCCTGTCCCAACACATGGCCCATTATGCTTACCGTATGTCAAAGATACACTTGAGATCTTGGAAATTCCATGTAAATATTCTCACAATCCTGAAAGAGGAAAGAAAGTAGCAGAAAAGGACAAACTAGGATGTGTGTTAGTGTACGTCATCATTTTGAAATTATAGGGTAATGGAAAATACACCTGGTGCTCCGCATTCTTATTTAAAAAAATAAATAAAATAACTAAAATCTAGAAGCTTGGAGTGCCACCCGAGGAGAGTTTTTCCCTTCCCTGGCAATTTTATTCCTCTTTGAGATTTAGTTTCATTTTCGGCGATTTCTTCGGTGAGTAAAATAACATTTCACTCAAGAGTTAAAAGGGGTCAGTTTGAGTCTTGTCAGGGTGCTTCGGATCTTTCTTGCTGACCTGGAATTAGTGAAGTGTGCCTAAGTGCTACTTCAACCACCCAGCACACCATGAAATATGTTTTCCGCTACAGTGATATTGCTGGCAGTGCATAAAACAAATGGACTGGGTTAGAAATAGTTTGACTCCACATTTAAATGGAATCTTCTGGATATATGTTACATTGCAGAGAACTTCCACAACCTTCTTCTATTAAGATTTTATTAAATTTTAATTTCTGTCTACAGAAGCTATTTATTAACTCAGTTCATCCTTATAACAGCCTCAGCAAATGAGTTCTGTATTGTAAGCACCAGTGCACAGATGAGGAAACTGAGGTCCAGAAGCTTTGCTATTTTGCCTTAGGTCTCAAGCTAGTAACTGGTGAGCTTGGAATACAAACCAGGAGCCCAAAAACCTCAAGTCTTTGCTTTTTCCACTTTGACTCATCTCATTCAAAACTGCATCACTGAGGATTTAGGTTCAGTTGCATACAACAGATAAGCCAGATAACCAGAGGTTAGACAAGATAGAGATTTATTCAGAGCTAAGCTGTCCAGAGCTGGCTGAGGGAAATGCTTTCAGGTTTCCCACTATGATCAGGCACATGAAGGCAGCTTCAATTCCAGCCATCATGATTGTAATCTAGGTAGTAGAAAGGAGTTAGGAACAAGAGGATGAGTAGTACCTATAATAAAAAGGCAAAACTTTTCTAGAAATACATAGGAATGACCAGAAATGTGTTTCCTGTGCTCACCACTAGTGGTCTAGAATACCCAGAAATGTAACTTTGATCTAATCACACTGCTGTCCCCCCCCCCGGCCACCCCAAATTGAGATTCTGTCCATAAGGATGGAAATGGGATTGGATTTTGTATAAGCATCCAGAAGTATCTATTCCCCAAGACATTTATATTTCCACTTCAAAAATAATCAGATGTTTCCTTTAGGGCATTTTTGTCTCAATGGCATATTCCTACACCTTACTTTATGTTAACCAAGCAAGAGCCTGTACACATGTGGACCAACAGTCACTTTGGCTGATTGTCTGCCAACTATATAAAGACTCTCCATATAAAGACCACACCAGAAAGAGGCTTAAACCTAAGTTTAGCTGTTTAAAGGTTTTGATGTTCCTCTAGTTTATACAGAATCTTACTGGGTAAAGTTACAAAACTATTTTCTAGAGAAATAAGAGGGGAAGAGTTTCAAATATAAAATTCAACTCTTTTTAGGTAATGGAGAGAGGCAACCAGAAGAGATAGTATTACAGAGCATATAAAACTTGAACCAATCAAGAAATGTCTTTAAAGTTGGAAGCTGACTTGATCATCTTACGTCTTTGTTTCCCTTGAATTTACTCATCTTAATGGCCGATTCACCCTTTTCACCCTCCCACTTGGCAGAGGAAATTAAATGGCTTGTGATTCATATTCTCAGCCCTTAGAGTAGAGATTTGTAATGAAAGAGGTTTATAATGTGTCTCTAATCTCCTTGGCCTCCTCTTCCTCCCCACTAAATCTCTTCTGGTCTGTGGGATTTTACAGGGGACTTGATGTCCTCAGGTCTTGCCAAGCCAGTGAAGATGTTTACAAGGGATTGTACATAAGCTTCCCAGCCATCAAATTGACTAATTAATCCCAGATTATGATGAAAGTGCACCAGACAACACAAACTATCCAGAAGATGCCTCCATCAATTAACATAGAGGTGGGGCTGCAGAAGGAGAGGATCTGAGGAAGAGAAGACAGTAGTAATGACTGAAATGAAATGGTCAGTGGGATGAAAGGAGAGTCAGGACAGTGTGATGGCTCTAAACTCAGGTTAGGAACTCCAAAAAGAATGGAGCGTTCCATAATGCTAAGTACTCTAACACTTGAGTAAGATTGTAAGGTGAAACCATTGTATTTAGAAATTAGCATGTAATTGATGAGCTTGCTAATGTAGTTATAAAGGGATGGTAATGAGAAAATTAAATAAATAAAAAAATAAACGTGTGGCAGTAGACATTTAGAGATAAAAGAAATTTAAAGTAGCGATATTAATAACTAGTCATTTTTTAAAGACTTCATGATGAAGGGAAGAAAGAGATGGTGGAAACCAGGGAGATATACAAGTTGGTGGGGTTGGCTATTAATATGGAAACATCTTGGCTAAAGTTTGAGCCTCTGGGAAGGTAAGTTAGTAGAGAAGGATGAATGGAAATGAGTTTGCAAAGAGATGGAGTGAGGATTGGAAGAGATGGGAAGGATGTTATATCACAATGAATTAATATTAATTAGTATCACAATCAATGCTTTTCCACAGTAGTCCCACTAAATACAAAGCATTTGCTCCCAAATATGAATACAATACACACACATGTGTACAAATATACACCTTGACATAAACCATAGGTGTGTGCGGTGTTACAAATCTCATTGTATACAAATGACAAATGTAACACAAGGAATTTAGAAGGGTGATTATTTAGATTATAAGAAATGTGATAAAAATAATAGGGTTGCATAAAATGTTCATCTTTCCCTCCACATAATTTAAGAGCATGTCTTTTGGACATTTTTATTCTTTTTATTTGGACATTTATTCTTTTGGACATATTTTATTTTCTAGCTACACATACCTTGACAGATAGAAGTTCTACAGCTATTTTGAGTTATGTGAATAGAAAGAGAAATATGAATACATAGCATCATTTCAATATGACACATTAAAATGAGAAATAAGATTTATAGAGGATTATTCAAAAATGTATGTATCATCAACATCAGTGTATAGCTCCAGAATGTTTTCATACTCCCCATATTATTCATAATCACTACAGTATTTTTTTTATCAATTTAATTTTTTCAGTAAGTTTTTATAACTGGAAAACTCTCTTAGACTTTAAACAAAATGATTTCATTGTGTCCTTACCATGAAAGGATGATTTAAGTGAAAACAAAATCTTAAGTTGATGGTTATTTTTCACTCGTACTTTGAAATTATCATTTCATTGTTTTAAGTCCTCTATTACCTTTGCAAAAAGTTTAGGGTAGATTTAGTGAGTGGATATGCATTTGTGGGTAATTTGCTTATTCTCCATGGTTGCTTAAAGAGTTTCCTCTTCCCTAGTGTTTTAAAGTTTGACTACATGGCCAGTGTGACACTCTTTTTAATTTCTTATATTTTGGTCTTGCGCCTCTTAAATACAAGGCAAGTCCTTTGTATAATGGCAAAGCCTTAGCTGATCAAAATCCCCTTTCCCCCATTCTCCTTTTGGCTCTTCCAGTCTCTCTTCCATATCACTTGATCTCATCTTCCTATTCGCCATCTCTTTATTTTTATGTGGATTCTTGATAAGTATCTTCCCATAAAGTTACTAATGCATTTTTTACATATGTCTAACTTGCTATTTAACTCTATTGACTACTATTAAAAATTTTAAAGACTATATTTTACAATTGCAGTGCTATTTTGTTCTTTTTCTTTACATTTTGTCTGTGAGCATTGCTTTTCAGTGTGATGTTTTATTCTTTACTTATATATTTTAAACTTTATACTGTTTGGAACTCTAGAATTTTTTTCTGTGTGTTTCTTGACTCTTAATTTTAGTCAAGTTCTCTTTTATCTCGAATTGGTTATCTTTTTAAATGGTGGACTCAACTTCAATAAATATTACTTTTTCCTCTGTGTGATTCCCAAGCAAACTCAGCTATAAGTTTTAGTTTTACACAAAAAGAGAATGAAACATAAGAATATGTTTTTTGCCTAAAAGAAAAAAAAAGATGTCTAGTTCCTAGGTTTACTCAGAGGCCAGATGGAGCCCCTCTACTCTATTCTTCACCCTGATATTAGAAGAATCACATAAAAATTGATGTTGGACTATGTTACAACACTGTTTAATAGCCTTTAAGATAAAGTGTAATGTCCTTTCCTTTACATGTCATTCTGAATAGAGACTGGATAGAGCCTTGCCAAATCATTTGTTTGTACTGGGAATCCAACTAAAAGGAAATTCCAAACCTATTTGCATCCTGATGGGGCCTTGGGAGCTCTCAACAATGGAATCCTGCTGAAGTGAGAAACACCTCTTGTAGGTCAAGACAATTGAAAGAATGTGAGCCTTCTCTGTGTACCTTTCCTTACTCCACCCCCACTGACTATACAGAGTAGAAGTTCTCCATCCATCATGACTACAACCACCACCATCATATCAGAGTGTGAGATGTATAAACTACCATAAACTTATTTTGCTGTGCCACCAAGATTTTGGATTTATGTGTTATTGCAGCAGAGGCTAGCCAACACTGACTAATACACCTGATGCACAAGGCCCTCCAAGAGGTACTTCTCTAGGCTCATTTTGTACTAGTCACCCCTTGTTTACTGCATTCCCAGCACATTGCATGGTTCAGTTTCTAAATACAGCTGCTCTTTTCTACTTGGGACTTTTGTACACGTTGTTCCTCTGTCAGGCACACTCTTCCTTTACTCTTTGCCTGATTTCACCTTCAACTCTCAGACCATACACCAATTCCTTAGGGAAGGCTGTCCCTTGTTCTCCAATTTAAACCACATGCTTTTATTGATTTTCTCTCTCATAGAACCCTATTTTCCCCTTAATAGCATTTTGTTCAATATTTAATTATATGTTTATTTGTACAATGTCTTCCTTCTCTATCCTGTACTCTCTGTATGTGTGAGGAAAGGAACTGTTTTGTTCAGTTCTATTTATGTGACACAAGATAGGGGCTCAATACACATATTTGTCAATTTATATTTATTTTGTTGTTCAGTGAATGAGCTGCTTATTTCAAACCCTTATATTTGTTAAGTTCCTAGGTGAAGAACTTCCATTATGCATTATTTTGTGAAATGTGAGGTTAAAAGTGTTACAAAATTGACAATTTGAACAAGATAGTATCAATATATGTCAAAATCCCCTGAAACTCTCCTTGCCATATACAAATTATCCTTACTAATTATTATAATAACTAAACTGTACAATCCTGGAGACTTTCCCAGAAATATTCTATCAATAAATAAATGGATGATGATAATTCTTCATGCCATACTGTTTTCCCTGGAAATAGAAAAACAAATTTATACTTACACAATTCATAACTATATAATATATGAATATTACATAGATATCCATATATCTTATTGTATATTATATAACTATTATTTTATCTCTCATCTCATAAGGAATTTGAAGACAGAAATTATTTTTTCTTCATGTACCTGGGAATTTGCAGCATGTTTATCACATACTAGATGCTCAGTACATTTTATGAAATGTAAATGAATGACAATGCATCAATTTTCATTGATTAATGATAATTATAATAATTAGTGGTGACCTCCATACAAATCAAAGATGAACAAAGATAAGAATTTAATACAAGAAGCTATTTTTTTATTTTTAAGAAAAGGCTCATTTACAGGTTCCTGGTAGAATGAGATGATTTAATAGGTAAAAATGTCATGAGAATAAGGTTTCTGAGACTCCGAATCAAGTCCAGGCAAACATAAATAACAATGAAATGATGATACAGTGCATGGCCTGTTTGCTATTCTTATTACAGTTCTGAGAAATTCCGTGACTGGATTTGTACTGTAGTGATTCCAAGCCAAACATAGACATCTTGACAACTGGTTTCAGTTTTGAGTATAATTATATTGTTCATTCAAACATGCATGATAAAGCTGTTTAATCAGAAATCTATCGCTTGTTCAAAATCCATGGAAGAGCTATTTTTTCCCCAATGCAAGCTCAGTTGTTTTTGCTCATACAGAAGAAAGGGTACTCAGGGAGACCATTCTGATGTAAAACTGAAGGGTTAGTTAGAAAACGTGTTTCAACATGGGTTTACTCTGGCTTTTGGTCCCTTGAAATCGAAGGAAAAAGTGGCAGATGTTGAACAAAAGAAAAAGAGAGTTAAGAAAATGAGAGAGTCAAATCCAGCTTTCGAAATAAAAATTTAACACATGCCAGACACGGAGCAAAACCCTAAGGTCCAAATTCTCAAGTGGTTAAAAGAGGGCTTCCTCTGTCTGTGGGTCTGTGTGTACATGTGTTTAATAATGGTTTACAGGTTAAACACAGCAAACTCCCATCTCTCACTGAGAAGTTGAAACCTCACACCCAGGTTTACACCCTGGGACTGAAGCTGATGGATGTGTGTCACGGTGAAGAGGTAAAATTATTTCTCATTGTCAACTTCATTTTTGTCAAGTTTGTGGACGGATGAAAGGTACAGAATTGAGAGATTCTAAAAACAGAGGCCCAGACATCTTGGAACACATCAAATATATTGAGCGGAGAGAAGAGCTGGGGTACTTCTCTGTCAGGCTGATTAGCTTGTTATAAACAAAACAGCTTTAAACTCCCACTTCACACTGTTAACTAATCTGGTCCCTGACCTTGTTCCCATTTCTGGGGCCGGGTGAGGCCCTGTCTGGAGACAATCCGACCAACAGTCATAACAGGGACTTGCTTCCCCTTAGGGGGGCCACTCTCTTCAGGGTGATTGCTTCCTTGTGCCTTAAACTCCTGACCCAGTCCAGCTTTTAATTCATTATTCATCAGTTTTCTTAGTCCACTGAAAAAAAATGTGGTAGGGTTGCTGCTCAAATAGGAGGGGGTGTAGGGGATAGGGAAAGTGGCATTCTGGCAAAAAAGGACAACCTTGTCAAAACATGACAGCCGATCCAATGCCTGTTTTATACTATTCGTAGAAAATGCCAAATTCTGCAAATAGTAACCACATGTACATTGGCTTCACAGACGCAATGTTCTGCTACAAAATGAGACGTTCTTTATTTTAGTGTGTCATCAAAGGCAGCGAAAATATCATTCTAGCCTTCTAGGCTTAACCCTGTGGGCTCACGATTGCTAGAAGTTTAACATGAGCAGTGCACACACACACACACACACACACACACACACACACACACACGCTCGTTTGGGCTCCATGAACAGCAGCTCTGGTCCATGCAGCCCACTATCCAGAAAGGCAATTCAATTCACAAATTTGTTCCAGGGCCATTTTTATTTATAACCATGGGATCATTACAGCGATAAGCCCACATCTGACGTTTTAGGAACTTGCTTGCTTTGCCAAAGTGGAGGAGCGTGGAGAAATACCTGGGGGACCCATAGCAGGAGAGACATGGCATTGCTCAGACTCATGTGAGCTCCACAGCAAAGGCAGGGACCCCGAAGACCATTCCTTGCCCTGGCTTTCCTGGCTGGTGCTGTCCAGGTTTTACTTGGATGCATCGGGACTGGTGTTTTTAGTCAAATCTATAGTGCAGTTGTTCTTTTTGGATGCCTGGCTGGCAGTCCCTTGCACTAACACTTAAAAGAGCGCAAGCACAGATCTGAACTTAAGATGAACGTTTTGAGCAAAGTGGACCTAAGTCGATGGCCACTAGTTGCCACTGAGGCTGGGTCCTGTTCTTGCCCAGGAATGCTTCTAGCACCTTCCACATGACCACTGGCTCCAAAGGCACCTCCTGGTTATCTTCTCCTCTATCACAAATAGCCTCTGTAGCGGCTGCAGTAAATCTTTTTTGGTCTGGAAGCCTCAGCTATGGGTGTTTTTCCTCTTTCTGCCTGGCTAACTGGCTTCCCCTGCCGGGTCTGCCTGTGCTCTGACGTTGACAATTATTTCAAAATTTCTGTACTTGGCCTGTTGATGAAAAACAAAAGAGCCCATAAAGAGCAAGGAAACTTCTCTCCCTTTCCATTCAGGCTTCAGTCCCCACGCAGGGCAGCATGTCCTGGGGAAATGGTGTCCCGACCAGAGGGGAGATAATAAACGACAGAGGCTTCTGTCTCCAGCCTTCATGACACAGGACCCGGCTGATCCTTTCTGATGGCAATAAATAAATGACGGAAGTTTTAGGCACCAGACTAGTGAATTGGTGGTTAAGCCTCAGGCTTTTATCTCCCTGACCCCTGTTTGAACTCAACCTTGGTTCCTAAGTGCAGGGCAGACAAAGTGGGGTGGGAGGAAGGTTTCTTATCGACATGAACACGCCTTCCAGCTCAACATAAAGAAATACGATGCTATGTGTGTGCCTGTGACTCGGGGGCGAAGAGGGGGTGAGGACTATTTGTAGGAACAAAGTGAGAACAGAGCAAAATCCCAGCTCTTATTTCTTGATGCCTATCCCATGGTCCCAGAGTTTAATAAAGAACATATTAAACAATTCCACTAGCATTTATTGGGGTAGCGGGTAAGAAGGTTCAGTTGTGGATAAGGCACTGTTTACACTGCTGAATATACAAGTTTAAAAAGACAAACTGTTTCAGGAACTTGGAAAGGAATAATCCCAGTGCTGACACTAGCTGTGGCTAACGTTTATTGAGTTATAAATATGCCAGTTGCTGTGTTGAAACGCTTTATATGTGTTGTTTCATTTAATCCTCACAACAACTCTGTGAAGTAGGTTCTACTATTTGTTCTAATTTTACAGATGAGGATCCTGTGATTTAAAGAAGTTACACAATTCATCTAAGATCCCATGCCTGGAAAATAGTGGAACCAGGAGAAAAATCCAGATCTCACTCCATATTATATCACTTCCTTGAAAAAGAACTTAACGCATAAGGTTCCCTCGTCTGACAGATGATGACCACATTTCCAGCCAGAATTCCATGTGCCTATTCTGGCCATTCCAAATGTATCCATACGAACCATTGATCTGACTTTTTGAGATCAGGATTGTATTATCTCTCTGTAGTCCCTTTCCTCATCTGAAAAATGAACAATGAACAATGATAGTAATGATCTCTGTGTCTTTTGGTAGAGATGATTTTCAAAATGGTTTGTCCAGTAAATGACTATCGTTATGCAAGGTTTAGATGTCATTTAAAGCAGCGGTTCACCAAGCCCTCCAGTAAGATTCCCAAGCTCATTGTCGGAACAAGGCTTTCAATTTTGGGGCAACACCTTGAGTTTTAGAGAATTTCTATTTAATTAAGAGTCCTAAGGATTCCTGTTCTCAATAGGAACAAGGCAAATAGGGGGCTTTAATGTAGTTTTGTAGTGGTTACTCTGGTGGGTGACCAAGAAACCATGCTCACGTGGGGTAATGCACCCATTGGTGGAGGAATTACGGGATGCACAAATCTAATTTTGGTTTAATAGTAAAGAGTAAGTAGACATTTTAGGCATTTGAATATTTGTTTTATTTTATATCGAGGAAAGGCTTGGATGCTTAGATGTCAGGGGATTTCATCTCATGTTCCTGGTTACTCTCTTAAAGCCAATCCATGTTCTCCCACAAGATAGACCTATAGGTATGTGAATCAAAGCAATAAAGGTATGACTACCCTAAGCAACTTACCACAGGAGTTGGAAAAGAATGTCCTGTAGGCATAAAGACCCAAGACTTAAGGGGTCTTTGAACAGAACACAAATAGCTTAGGAACTGAAACATACCCAACTATTTCATTGTCCAGTGGAAAGTCAAGTCTCGATGTGCCCCATTTTCATCTCACCTATACTCCTTTGACCCCAAAAAAGTGATCCTAACCTTCCCCCCAATTTGAACTTCCTAGGTTGATGCTTTTTCTTTTACCTGAAGGTCCATGTCTGATTTTCCTCTAGATTTGGATCAACACACAGGTCATTCCTTTGCCCAACCAATTCCATCTACCATGAAGCAACATAATTATGGCAGGAAGTACTTAGGCTTAGAGTTCACACTTCAGTTTAAATTCTAAATCCCAACGCTGAGTATTTTATCTTTGAGCCCTACGCCAAGTTCTCTAACCTCATAAAAATTCAATTCCTCCCTCTGGCAATGGCGTGGGCAGTTGAAACTACATGAGATAACATATATAGATTTACTTCCAGTAGTTGCTTTTTAAAGAAGATGCCTTCTTTACTATTTATATGCAGAGCTTACAGGCACACTTTCTTTTGTTCTCATATCCTCTGTGAAGGAGGTACAAAATCTTTATCTTCTATACCATTTGGTTCCTGAATCAGGCATTTAATAAACACTTTGCTAATGAATGTGATGGAGGGATTAACTAATAAACCCCTTCACAAAAACACATGCCCAGTTTTAGTGATGTATCAATACACAATCTGTTTACAAGACATGGTAAAAGAGTAAAGTTTCTTTTACTTGAGGAAATTGTCTTCACATTCTTTTTTCTTCCTGTAGTATCAATAATATGATTAATTTGCATGGAAACTTTTAGAAAGCTTTGTGCTTAATTATAAGTGAAATAAGTTCACTGGGAGAGAAATAAGGATCAGAAGTGTGAAAGTATTTACTTTGAATGGTTTATCCTCTACCCTAGCCCCAAATGGGTATTTGTTATGAAGGATGGGTCTGGTGTAAAATTTATCCAAAAGAGCTCAACCATATTGGAAATGCAAACCCAAGCTTGTCACCTCAGAGGACTTCAATTCTGGCTCTTTTCCTAGACTCTAGAAGAACTAAGGTCACTTTAATTCATTATTGACAAGACTATAAATGTCTAATAAAAATAACTTGATTATGAGCATTTTTATTTAAAGTTTTATATGCATGTCTATGCTGAGATTTTTAGATTCTTTACTTTGAACATACTCCCCCATTTTCCTGGCAATGTATTTCCATGTTTCCTTGAAAAAGTCACTCAAGACTATTTTAAGTAACATGTTTAAACTTTGTCTCTGTATTTAAGAAAGAAAAAAAAAAAAAGAAAAATCAGAAAGTTGCCGAGGAGAAGTGAGGTTGCTTTCTGGCTCCTGTAAAAATTGGGGATTATGTTTAACCACAGAAACCAAATGGGAGTGCTCAATCTAAATTCTGCAAAGCCGTGTCAATGGCCAAATCCCTGGGAATGTCTCCTTTGGTGCACCAATGAGGCAGGAGCAGGTCCAGCTACTGGATGGGGCTTTTGGAACCCTCTGGCAATTTGCAGCTAGTAAATAAAGAGCTATGGATTGAGTGACGACCGGACCCTTGCCAACAGCATCACACAGCTTAGGACGTTTTCTCCAGCCCTGAATGGGCCCCAGCTAAGTGGACAGGAGTGGGGTTACAGAACGTGCTAGGGCTCCAGACCCTTCTCCTCTGGCCTCTGGGTCACATTCTGTCTGGTTGTGTCAAAGTTCTTCCGAGAATGCCTATGTAAGGAAAGTAAAATTTATACTCACACAGTCTTAAAATGCTGACATTCCACGTTTACACGGATTGTTTACACAGAAAATTAATCAGTTACGGTTTTAAATTTTAATTAAAGAATGTTTTCCGGTGTTATTGCAAAACAGACAAAAGCCCATAAAATGTATATTTGACTGCTGTTGTGTGTTGTCTTTGGATCGAGGCGCAGTCATGAGATCAATCATGCGTGATATTTTTGTGAACTTTTCTTTTAACAGAACAACCTTCACATAAATTAGGTTCATTAAAAAATACCCATCAAAATAAGTCATTCTGAGAAACTACTAGATGGAATTTCCTTTCTAATCAGCAGCAGACTACTTTGTACTTGTTCTGTAAATAATAATATGGAAAGAAAATAAGTAAACACTCAATTGTACAATCAGCTGCTATTTGCCATTTAACCAGAAGTAACTTTATAGGAAGTTATACATTTTACTCACATTTTGGTCAAGAGAAAATTAGTGGTTCAATGAACACTGTCATAGTGGAAATAGTTTGGTTCTAGATGGTGCTGAAAGCTACGCACATTTTTAAAGATTTGTCTTGTTTGTTTTCCATTTCTATTTCTTCTTTACGTTGCTTTATTTCTCTGATAATTAAAGAAATAAATGATTCTTATATAAAAAGGGAGAAAAGAAGTACATACAAATCAAAATGTTTAATAATCTCTCTTAATAAATAACAATAGTTTCATTTCTCTATTCTTTTTGATGTATTTACTAAAACCATTTATATATTTATTTGCATAAATACCTTAAAAAAGAGCCAAATAGCACATAAAATGTGCATAATCCTTGCCTACTTAGACGTCAAAATCTAGTGCTAAAATTACTATAGTTACTATAACAATACCTCAAATTGAAAGTATATACAATAGCAAATAAAATTTGCAGTACCTTAAAAGTAAATAGGTTTGTTGCAGAGTATTACCACTATAAAAAGCAAAAGTGAACTATTGTATGTTGTTATATATCATACATTGCTTTATATTGTTTAAGGACTTTTTTTTTCATTTAGCAGTTTATTCTGGAGCTCTTCTCAGGTTAGATGTATAACACAATCTCATTTTTTTTTTAACCACAATCTAGAATAACATTAGATGAATCCCTTAACCATGGTCATTCTTTGTTTTCGATTGTTTATTCTTACAACCACGGCTTAAAGAACATATTAATACACTTTGGACATTTTATTAAATTATATTAATTATATAAGGTGTTCTGCTAGATAAATTGTTAGAATTAGTATTAGTCAAAAAATTTTAATTTTATTATATGCATTTCCATTTTTGACAAAATAATATATGCACATACTTTTATAAATCAAAAACCACTGAGTACCAAATATAAAAAATAGTACTTTCTTGACTTACCACTACTCATTACCCCCATTTTCATTCCCTGAAACATCCGTTCTGCATTTTGTAAGTCTTACCTCTTGATTTACCTCCATATTACTAAATGGTATGCTTATACTCCTAATTTTCCTTAAACACAAAAGTGGACAAAATAGTATAATAAATTGCTGGATTCTCATTACTCAGCTTTACAAATCATGTACCAGTGATGTCCTCTGATCATCCTCTGGTACATCCTCACTCCCACCTCACACTTCCCATTTGACTTTTAAGCAAATGCCATTATATTATTATTATTTTATATTTAAAATATATTATTTCAACCATAAATATTTCAGTATGTATCTTGAACACATAAAGATGATTTTAACATAACCATTACACATATCATATCCTAAAGTAATTTTAAAATAATACCTTAATATCATCAAATATTTATTTAGTGTTAAAATTTAAATTATTTCATAAATATTATAATGCCAAATATTTTTAACCACTTGAGTTTTTATTTTTTAAATAAAGAGCCAAATAAGGTTAACATGTTGAGAATGGTTGATGGTCACTGCCCATCTCTCTCTCTCTGTCTCTTTTTTTTTTTCATGAAATTTGAGGAAGCAATCATTACTATATTTTCCAGAAATTTGAATTTGTCCTGAAGTTTAGCATGTTTCTTTGTTCTCTGTATATCCTGTAAATTGGAGGTTGGTGGTTGGAACTGTAGTCTTGATCAGATTCAGGTTTATTCTTTCCTTCATTCCTTCCTTTCTTTCTTTCTTTCTTTCTTTCTTTCTTTCTTTCTTTCTTTCTTTCCTCTTTCTCTCTTTTCTGATTAAAATGATTTCATAATATTTTCTGTTCTGCCATCAGAAGCCACATACTATCTGATAATCTATCCTTTAGTAATATTAACAACCCCAAATTCTTAATACCTAGAACCATGAATTCATTATGAGTTGCAATTTGGAATTATTCTGTCATTTTTTTTCTTCATTTATTACCTGGAATTCCTCTATAAGTTATCATTTTCCTTCATCTAATATTGGATTATCTTGGTGTTATGCTTCTTATAGGAAAGCAATATAAATGCTTGATTCTTTCCTTTACCAACAAGTTGTCAAATTATGAGGTTGTTCTCTAGCATGTTGCAATGATGACTTCATGTAGTATCATTGTAAACTCAAAAATTCAAACATATTTTATGTGTTTACACTTATTATTGTTATTCTTTTTCATTTAGTTAGTTATTTTATCTTTATTGGAGTATAATTGTTTTACAATGTTGTGTTAGTTTTTGCTGTACAACAAAGTGAATCAAGTATATATATACATATATCTCCATATTCCCTCCCTCTTAAGCCTCCCTCCCACCCTCCCTGCCCCACCCCTCTAGGTCGTCACAAAGCATCAAGCTGATCTCCCTGTGCTATGCAGCAGCTTCCCACTGATACTCATATTTCTCCACCTTTTGCAAAAGGAATATTTCACATTGCCTCCTGAGTCATTTGGTCATGAACCTGGCTGTCTTCAATAGTTTTCTTGTTATCTGGTATGACAGAATATTCAAAGATCATCTTGTGTAGTGTCTGACCCAGTCATGAAATCAGCCATTTCCCCAAAGAGATTGGTTCCTTTAAGTGGGTAATTGTACTTAGACACCACAGTCTGAGAGCTAGAATTGCTCATTGTTACTGGGTTGATCATTCTTTCTATATTTTAATGGACAAAACTAAGAATATGCTTTATTTTTACAATAAAAATGCATCATGAGTTCATACTAACCCTAGCTATTCAAATTCAGAACTATAGCATTTTTAAGTTTTTTTTTTTTTTTTTGTGGTACGAGGGCCTCTCACTGTTGTGGCCTCTCCCGTTGCGGAGCACAGGCTCTGGACGCGCAGGCTCAGTGGCCATGGCTCACGGGCCCAGCCGCTCTGGCGGCATGTGGGATCTTCCCAGACCAGGGCACGAACCCATGTCCCCTGCATCGGCAGGCGGACTCTCAACCACTGCGCCACCAGGGAAGCCCTATAGCATTTTTAGAATAGAGTATGACTTAACTTCTTTATCCCATATTACCCCCGGATCTCTCAGAAAATAACATAACCACAAAAAATGTGATTAGTAGAAAAGGTTAACACATTTTAAAATGCAGTCTGAATGCAGTTTTTGTCCTTAAGTTATAGTCCACTGATATGTGTAAAGTTACTCTATTTAAAAATGTATGTATATGTTCTTTTGGGATTATTACATAATCCAGCAAAATGTATTGTTACTTTTAAAAAAGATTTTCATATTCATTAACCTGGTAGTCTGTGGGGAGACATTTTATGACCATATAAATATCCTGATCCATATAATATTTCCACCTTTGATTTAGCATCAATAGATAGTACTTGTGTGATTTAATCTTTACTGTGATAATTGCAAAATACTTATGTTCTAACTCCAGTTCTCTCTATATATTTACAAATCAATATTCAATTTTCAGCTTAAGCAGAGCCCTCTCAACTGCACCATTTATTTGTCACTTATTATCTATATAAACTCATAAATCTGTTTTTCAGTGCTTTTAATTTATTCCTGTATTTAACTATTTTAGACACTCAAAGTGTCCCACATTTGGTGAGAGAAATTACACCAAGCTGGCATCCATGTCCTTGTGATGTATATCCAGTGTTCTTTTTTTAAAAACATATTTTCTTACTTTTATAAATAACAAAATAGTCTAGCTCATATTATACATACCTTGTCTTAGCTTTACAATAATCCATTTCTCCAAGAATCCGAGGTTCCATTAACTGGGGCATTAGAGACAAAAATCTGTGAGTTAGGTATGTCTACTACTACTAGAATGTCTTTATTGCATATGGGCAATGAATTGTTGACACTAACAAACTGAAACTTCTTACTGAGATGAAGATCCACATTGAAAAGAAACTTTCAGATATATAAACAATATAGTAAGGACAAAACAACAGTAAAACATCCAGATAAAATTGAGGGAAAGAACAGTGGAGAAACATTTCAGAATGAGGCATATATTCTTATTACTTTGTGAAAACACTAAAAGATGGTGCTCTAGAAACCATAAACAAGACGAAAAGACAACCCTCAGAATGGGAGAAAATATTTGCAAATGAAGCAACTGAGAAAGGATTAATCTCCAAAATTTACAAGCAGCACATGCAGCTCAATATCAAAAAAATGAGATTGTCAGCAAACACATGAAAGAATTCTCAACATCATTAATCATTAGAGAAATGCAAATCAAAACTACAATGAGATATCATCTCACACTGGTCAGAATGGCCATCATCAAAACTCTACAAACAATAAATGCCAGAGAGAGTGTGGAGAAAAGGGAACTCTCCTGTACTGTTGATGGGAATGTAAATTGATATAACCACTGTAGAGAATAGTATGGAGATTCCTTATAAAACTAAACATAGAACTACCATACGACTCAGCAATCCCACTACTGGGCATGTATCCTGAGAAAACCTTAATTCATAAAGGTCAGGTACCACAATGTTCATTGCAGCTCTATTTGCAATATCCAGGACATGGAAGCAACCTAAGGTCCATCGACAGATGAATGGATAAAGAAGATGTGGCATATATATAAAATGTAATATTGCTCAGACATAAAAAGTAAGTTAGAAAGAGAAAAACAAATACCGTATGCTAAAACATATATATGGAATCCAAAAAAAAAAAGAAAATGGTCATGAACCTAGGGGCAAGACAGGAATAAAGATGCAGACCTACTAAAGAATGGACTTGAGGACACGGGAAGGGGGAAGGGTAAGCTGGGACAAAGTGAGGGCATGGACATATATACACTACCAAATGTAAAATAGATAGCTAATGGGAAGCAGCCGCATAGCACAGGGAGATCATCTCGATGCTTTGTGACCACCTAGAGGTGTGGGATAGGGAGGGTGGGATGAAGGGGAGATGCAAGAGGGAAGAGATATGGGGATACATGTATATGTATAACTGATTGACTTTGTTATAAAACAGAAATTAACACACCATTGTAAAGCAAGAATACCCCAATAAAGATGGTAAAAAAAAAAGAAAAACAACTAAAAGCAATTTTAGTTCAATAAAGATGTTTTAAATAAATAAATAAAAACACAAGAACAAATAAACATAACAGATAATGTCCTAAGAGAATTATAATATAAAAGGGAGGAAGATATTAAAGAAAAAATGATGCAAAGAAAAGAGATAAAAATAGTTTGAAAATATTATAGAAATTAAATAGGAAAATAATATCTAATATATATATAGCAGAAATTCTGGGAGAAGAAAACCAAAGAAATGTAGTAGAAAAATTAAAATTCCATAATTCAAGGAAATTTCCTGAAATAAAAGACTACTTGAAATGAATTTTCTGCCTTCTCCATCTGTCCATTTATGATACTGTGGTATTGAAGTTACCAACTTTGATAGTGGGCTCACCTATTTCTCCTTATAATTGTATTAGTTTTTGCCTCCAATAGTTTGACACTGTGCTCTTAGTTGCATAAACATTAATGTTTATTATGTCTTCTTGAAGAATAGAACACTTTGTCATTATACAATGCCTTTCTGTATTGCTAATAAACTTCCTTACTTTGAAATCTTAGATCCGAAATTATTATAGCTTTTTCTGTTTTTTTTTAAAAAGTGTTTGCATGATATATTTTTCTCTAGCCACTAACTTTTAATCTATATGTACTTTATATTTCAAGTGAATTCCTTGTAGACAACATACAGTTGGTTCTTATTTTATAAACCATTCTGACAGTCTGTCTTTTACTTTTATTTCTTGCTCTGCTATTTTTAAAATTTAATTTAATATTTTTATAGAGCAGGTTATAATTTTTTATCTATTTTATACATATTAGTGTATATATGTCAATCCCAATCTCCTAATTCATCCCACCATCGCCACCCCACTGCTTTACCCCTTTGGTGTCTATATGTTTGTTCTCTACATTTGTGTCTCTATTTCTGACTTACAAAGTGGTTCATCTGTAACATTTTTCTAGATTCCACATGTATGCATTAATATATGATATTTGTTTTTCTCTTTCTCACTTCACTCTGTATGACAGTCTCTA
Source organism: Kogia breviceps (assembly GCF_026419965.1). Lineage (NCBI taxonomy): Eukaryota > Metazoa > Chordata > Mammalia > Artiodactyla > Physeteridae > Kogia > Kogia breviceps. The sequence goes on along the minus strand of NC_081312.1, from coordinate 117,838,766 downwards.
GGTCCATCCATGTCTCTACAAATGAATCAATTTCATTCCTTTTTATGGCTGAATAATATACCATTATATATATGTAACACATCTTCTTTATCCATTCATCTGCCAGCAGGCATTTAGGTTGTTTCCATGAACTGGCTATTGTAAATAGTGCTGCAATGAATATTAGGGTGCATGTGTCTTTTGGAATTATTATTTTTCCAGATATATGCCCAAGAATGGGATTGCTGGGTCATAAGGTAATTCTAGTTTTAGTTTTTTAAGGAACCTCCATACTGTTCTCCAAAGTGTCTGTATCAATTTACATTCCCACCAACAGTGCAAGAGGATTCCCTTTTCTCCACACCCTCTCTGGCATTTGATGTGTATAGATTTTCTGATTATACCCACTCTAACCAGTGTGAGGTGATACCTCATTGTAGTTTTGAGTTGCATTTCTCTTATAATTAGTGATGTTGAGCAGCTTTTCATGTGCCTCTTGGCCATCTGTATGTCTTCCTTGGGGAAATGTCTATTTAGGTCTTCTGCCCATTTTTTGATTTTTTTTTTTTGTTTTGTCTTTTAAATTTTGAGCTGCATGGTCTGTTCATATATTTTGGAGATTAATCCTTGTCCATTGCTTCATTTGCAAATATTTTCTCCCATTCTGAGGGTTGTCTTTTCGTCTTGTTTGACGTTTCCCTTGCTGTGCAAAAGCTTTTAAATTTCATTAGGTCCCCCCCCCTTTTTTTTCCATTACTCTAGGAGGTGGGTCAAAAAGTATCTTGCTGTGATTTATGTCTTAGACTGCTCTGCCAATGTTTTCCTGTAAGAGATTTTTAGTGTCCAGTCTTGCATTTAGGTCTTTAATCCATTTTGAGTTTATTTTTGTGTTTGGTGTTAGGGAATGTTCTAATTTCATTCTTTTACATGTAGCTGTCCAGTTTTCCCAGCACCACTTATTGAAAACACTGTCTTTTCTCCACTGTATACCTTTGCCTCCTTTGTCATAGATTAGTTGAGCACAGATGTGTGAGTTTATCTCTGGGCTTTCTATCCTGTTCCATTGATCTATATTTCTATTTTTGTGCCAGTACCATACTGTCTTGATTACTGTAGCTTTGTAGTATAGTTCAAAGTGAGGGAGTAAGATTCATCCAGGTCTGTTTCTTTTTCCCCTCCAGATTGCTTTGACTTTTTGAGGTCTTTTGTGTCTCCATAAACATTTTAAGATTTTTTTGTTCTAGTTCTCTAAAAAGTGCCATTGGTAATTTGAGAGGGATTGCATTAAATCTGTAGATTGCTTTGGGTAGTATAATTATTTTCACAGTATAGATTCTTCCAATACACAAACATGGTATATCTCTCCATCTGTTAGTGTCATCTTTTTGTTTTGTTTTGTTTTGTTTGTTTTTGCAGTACATGGACCTCTCACTGCTGTGGTCTCTCCTGCTGCAGAGCACAGGCTCTGGATGTGCAGGCTCAGCGGCCATGGCTCACAGGCCCAGATGCTCCATGGCACGTGAGATCCTCCCAGACCGGGGCACGAACACACGTCTCCTTCATCGGCAGGCGGACTCCCAACCACTGTGCCATCAGGTAAGCCCTGTTAGTGTCATCTTTGATTTCTTTCATCAGTGTCTTATAGTTTTCAGAATACAGGTCTTTTACCTCCTTAGGTAGTTTTATTCCTAGGTATTTTATTCTTTTTTTGCAATATGAATGGGATTTTGTCCTTAATTTCTCTTTCTGATCTTTCCTTTTTAGTGTATAAGAATGCAAGAGGGCTTCCCTGGTGGCGCAGTGGTTGAGAATCCGCCTGCCGATGCAGGAGACACGGGTTCGTGCCCTGGTCCGGGAAGATCCCACATGCCGCGGAGCAACTAAGCTCGTGAGCCGTGGCCGCTGCGCCTGCGCATCCGGAGCCTGTGCTCCGCAATGGGAGAGGCCACAACAGTGAGAGGCCCGAATACCGGAAAAAAAAAAAAAAAAAAAAAAAAAAAAAAAGAATGCAAGAAATATCTGTACATCAATTTTGTATCCTGCAACTTTACCAAATTCATTGATTAACTCTAGTAGTTTTCTGGTGGCATCTTTAGGATTCTCTATGAATAGTATCATGTCATCTGCAAACAGTGACAGTTTTACTTCTTTTCCAATGTGTATTCCTTTTATTTCTTTTTCTTATCTGATTGCTGTGGCTAGGACTCCCAAAACTATGTTGAATAATAGTGGTAAGAGTGGAGATCCTTGCTTGTTCCTGATCTTAGAAGAAATGCTTTCAGTTTTTCACCATTGAGAATGATGTTTGCTGTGCAGTTGTCAAATATGGCCTTTATTATGTTGTGGTAAGTTCTCTCTATGCCCACTTTCAGGAGAGTTTTTATCATAAGTGGGTGATGAATTTTGTCAAAATCTTTTTCTGCATCTATTGAGATGATCATATGGTTTTTCTCCTTCAGTTTGTTTATATGGTGTATCACATTGATTGATTTGTGTATATTGAATAATCCTTGCATCCCTGGGATAAACCCCACTTGATCATTGTGTATGATACTTTTAATGTGTTGTTGGATTCTGTTTGCTAGTATTTTGTTGAGGATTTTTGCATCTATATTCATCAGTGATATTGGTCTGTAATTTTCTTTTTTTAGTACCTTTGTCTGGTTTTGGTATCAGGGTGATGGTGGCCTCATCGAGTGAGTTTGGGAGTGTTCCTTCCTCTGCAATTTTTTGGAAGAGTTTGAAAATGATTGCTGTTAGCTCTTCTCTAAATGTTTGATAAAATTCACCTGTGAAGTCATCTGGTCCTGGACGTTTGTTTGTTGGAAGATTCTTAATCACAGTTTCAATTGCAGTGCTTGTGATTGGTCTATTCATATTTTTTATTTCATCCTGGTTCAGTCTTAGAAGGTTATACCTTTCTAAGAATTTGTCCGTTTCTCGCTGGTTGTCCATTTTATTGGCTTAGAGTTGCTTGTAGTAGTCTCTTACGATGATTTGTATTTCTGTGGTGTCCATTGTAACTTCTCCTTTTTCATTTCTAATTTTATTGATCTGGGTCCTCTCCACCTTTTTCTTAATGAGTCTGGCTAAAAGTGTATCAATTTTGTTTATCTTCTCAAAGATCCAGCTTTTAGAGTTTTATTGACATTTGCTTTTTTCCCCTTCATTTCTTTTTCACCTATTTCTGATCTGATCTTTATGGTTTCTTTCCTTCTGCTAACTTTGGTTTTTTTTGTTGTTGTTCTTCTTTCTCTAATTGCTTTAGGTGTAAGGTTAGGTTGTTTATTTGAGATGTTTCTTGTTTCTTAAGGTAGGATTGTATTGCTATAAACTTGCCTCTTAAAACTGCTTTTGCTGCATCCCATAAGTTTAGGGTCATTGTGTTTTCATTGTCATTTGTTTCGAGGTTTTTTTTTTTTTTTTTTTTTGGTACGTGGGCCTCACTGTTGTGGCCTCTCCCGTTGCGGAGCACAGGCTCAGCGGCCACAGCTCACGGGCCCAGCTGCTCCACGGCATGTGGGATCTTCCCGGACCGGGGCATGAACCCGCGCCCACTACATCGGCAGGTGGACTCTCAACCACTGCACCACCAGGGAAGCCCTCAAGGTATTTTTTGATTTCCTCTTTGATTTCTTCAGTGATCTCTTGGTTATTACATAGTGTATTGTTTAGCCTCAATTTGTTTGTATTTTTTACAGATTTTTTCCTGTAACTGTTATCTAGTCTCATAGCATTGTGGTCGGAAAAGATACTTGATACAATTTCAATTTTCTTAAATTTACCAAGGCTTGATTTGTGACCCAAGATATGATCCATCCTGGAGAATGTTCCATGAGCACTTGAGAAGAAAGTGTATTCTGTTGTTTTTGGATGGAGTGTCCTATAAATATCAATTAAGTCTATCGTGTTTAATGTATCATTTCAAGCTTGTGTTTCCTTATCTATTTTCATTTTGGATGATCTGTCCATTGGTGAAAGTGGAATGTTAAAGTCCTCTACTATGATTGTGTTAATGTTGATTTCCCATTTTATGGCTGTTTGTATTTGCCTTATGTATTGAGGTGCCCCTATATTGGCTTCATAAATATTTACAATTGTTATATCTTCTTCTTGGATTGATCCCTTGATCATTATGCAGTGTCCTTCTTTGTCTTTTGTAATAGTCTTTATTTTCAAGTCTATTTTTTCTGATATGAGAATTGCTACTCTGGATTTCTTTTGATTTTCATTTACATGGAATATCTTTTTCCATCCCCTCACTTTCAGTCTGTATGTGTCCCTAGGTCTGAAGTGGGTCTCTTGTAGACAGCATATATATGGGTCTTTTTTTTTTTTTATACATTCAGTGAGCCTGTATCTTTTGGTTGGAGCATTTGATCCATTCACATTTAAGGTAATTATGAATATGTATGTTCCTATTACCATTTTCTTAATTGTTTTGGGTTGTTTTTGTAGGTCCTTTTCTTCTTTTGTGTTTCCCACTTAGAGAAGTTCCTTTAGTATTTACTGTATAGCTGGTTAGGTGGTGCTGAATTATCATAGCTTTTGCTTGTCTGTAAAGCTTTTGATTTGTCTGTCTAATCTGAATGAGATTGCCAGGTAGAATAATTTTTGTTGTAGGTTCTTCCCTTTCATCCCTTTAAATGTATCATGTCACTCCCTTCTGGCTGGTAAAGCTTTTGCTGAGTAATCAGCTGTTATCCTTTCGGGAGTTCACTTGTATGTTATTTGTTTTTTTCCCTTGTTGCTTTTAATAATTTGTTTTGTTTTTAATTTTTGTCAGTTTGATTACTATGTGTCTTGGCATGTTTCTCCTTGGGTTTATCCTGCCTGGGACTCTCTGTGCTTTCTGTACTTGGGTGGCTATTTTCTTTCTCATGTTACAGAAGTTTTCGACTATAATCTCTCCAAATATTTTCTCGGGTCCTTTCCCTCTCTCTTCTCCTTCCTGGACCCCTATAATGTGAATCTTGGTGTGTTTAATGTTGTCCCAGAAGTCTCTTAGGCTGTCCTGATTTCTTTTCATTCTTTTTTCTTTATTCTTTTCCATGGCAGTGAATTCCACCTTTCTGTCTTCCAGGTCACGTATCCATTCTTCTGCCTCAGTTATTCTGCTATTGAGTCCTAGTGTATTTTTCATTTCAGTTATTGTATTTTTCATTTCCATTTGTTTGTTCTTTAATTCTTCTTGGTCTTTGTTAAACCTTTCTTGCATCTTCTCGATCTTTGCCTCCATTCTTTTTCCAAGGTCCTGTATCACCTTCACTATCATTATTCTGAATTCTTTTTCTGGAAGGTTGCCTATCTCTACTTCATTTAGTTGTTTTTCTGGGTTTTTATCTTGTTCCTTCCTCTGGTACATAGTCCTCTGTCTTTCCATTTTAACTGTCTTTCTGTCAATGTGCTTTTCATTCCACATGCTGCAGGACTGTAGTTCTTCTTGCTTCTGCTGTGTGCTCTCTGGTGGATGAGGCTATCCAAGAGGCTTGTGCAAGCTTCCTGATGGGAGGGACTGGTGGTGAGTAGAGCTGTGTGTTGCTCTGGTGGGAAGAGCTCAATAAAACTTTAATCAGCTTGTCTGCTGTTGGGTGGGACTTAGTTCCCTCCCTGTTGTTTGTTTGCCCTTAGGTGACCCAGCACTGGAGGCTACATTCTCTTTGGTGATATTAATGGCAAACCCCAGGGGGGCTTATGCCAAGGAATACTTCTCAGAACTTCTGCTTCCAGTTTCCTTCTCCCCATCGTGAACCACAGCCACCCCCCTCCTCTGCAAGAGACCCTCTAACACTAGCAGGTAGTTCTCTTCAGTCTCCTCTTGGGTCACTGCTCCTTCCCCCTGTGTCCTGATGCACACACTACTTTGTGTGTGCCCTCCAAGAATGGAGTCTCTGTTTCTCCCAGTCCTGTCAAAGTCCTGAAATCAAATCCTGCTAGCCTTCAAAATCTAATCATCTGGGAATTCCTCCTCCTGTTGCCAGACCCCCAGGTTGGGAATACTGATGTGGAGCTCAAACCTTCACTCCAATGGGTGGACTTCTGTGGTATAATTGTTCTCCAGTTTATCAGTCACTCACCCAGCTGTTATGGGATTTGATTTTATTATGATTGCACCCCTCCTACACTCTCATTGTGACTTCTCCTTTATCTTTGGATGTGTGTTATCTTTTTTTGGTGACTTCAAGTGTCTTCCTATTGTTGATTGTTCAGCGGTTAGTTGTGATTCCAGTGCTGTCACAGGAGAGAGTAATCTCTGTCTTTTAATCAGTGCATTTAAACAATTGATCCAACCAGATGAATTGGATCTAGCTGGATTAATATCTACCATATTTGTTACTGTTTTCTATTTGTTGCCCTTCTTGTGTCTTTCACTTTTTGTCTGCATTTTATAGCTTTAATTGAGCATTTTATGTAATTCATTTTCTCTCTGTTATTAGCATATGGATTATATTAAGTTTCTTTCTTTTTTTTTTTTTTTTTTTTTTTTTTTTTTTTTTTTTTTTTTAGTGATTGCCCTAGAGTTTGCACTATACATTTGTAAGTAATCCGAGTCCTCTCTCAAATAACACAATGCCACTTCATGGGTAGTGTGAGTACCTTATAGTAAAATAATATTAACTTCTCCTTTGAATCTCTTGTAGTATTACTATCATTCATTTCACTTATGTATAGACATACATAAGCATATATATTATATAAATCCATAAAAATACACAATCAAATACATTATTAATGTTGATTCTTTTAGTTTGAACACACTGTTATCTATTAGATGAATCCAGAAAAAGAAACCTAAAATTTTTAATTTTACCTTTACTTATTTCTTCTTCTATGGTGTTCCTTACTTTATGTAGATCCAAGTTTCTGATCTATTATTTTCCTTCTGTCTAAAGAACTTCTTTTAACATTTTTTTGCAAGGCAGGTCTAATGGCATCAAATTTCCTCAATTTTAGTTTGTCTAAGAAAGTCTTTATTTCTCCTTAACTTTTGAAGGATACTTTCACAGGGTACATAATCCTAGTTTGGTGAGTTTTTTGTTTTTTTTTTTTTTTTTTTTTTTTTTTTTTTTTTTTTCTCTTCACACTTTAAACATTTCACTCCACTCTCTTCTGTTTGCATGATTTGTGAGAATTTGGATGTAATACATTTTTTTTTCCGATATGTAAAGTGTTTCTTCCTTCTGGCTTCTTCCAGTTTTACTATTTATTTTTGAGTTTCTGTACTTTGAAAAAATAAGTTTAGGTGTAACATTTGTTTGTTAGTTTGTTTGACATTTATCCTGCTTAGTGCTCTCTGAGCTTCCTGGATTCGTGGTTTAAAGTCTGAAATTAATTTGGAGGAAATTCTTAGTCATTATTGTCTCAATTTCTTTGTCCCTTTCTTTTTATTTTTCTTCTTCTCCTTTTGGTATTCAATTACACCTTTTGTAAATTGCCCCACAATCTTTGGACATTCTGTTCTTTTCTTTTTCTTTTTTTTTTCAGTCTTTGCTCTCTTTGTTTCCTGGTTTTCAAGGATTCTGTTGATATGTTCTCTAACTCAGAGATCCTTTTCTCAGCCATGTCCAGTTTCCATTCTCATGTCTGTTTTAGAGCTTTTAATCTATAGCTTTCTCTTTGCTTCTTTTCTTAGGATTTCCATCTATCCGATTGCAGTGCCCATCTATTATTGTATATTGTCTACTTTATCCCCATTAGAGCCCTGAGCATATTAATCATAATTAGTTTTCAAGTTGTATTTTTTGCCTTTCGGTATGTTTTATAATTTTTTCTCTATAGCCAGATATTATGTATCAAGTAAAAGGAATTGCTGTAAGTGGTCTTTAGTATTGTGATGGTGAGGTGTGAGGGGAGAGGAAATGTTATATAGTCCTATGATCAGGTCTCAGTCTTCCAGTGAGCTTATGCTCTGGACTGTGAACTTTGCAGGAGTTTTTCAGGTTTCTTTCTCCCCGCCTTTGTGGGACAGGATGTCTAGAATAGGCTGGAATTTGGTATTTCCCTTCTCCCAGGTCAGTTAGGTTCTGATAATACTCCAGCCGGTTAGGGTCTGGTTAACTACAGTCATACCTCAGAGATATTGAGGGTTCGATTCCAGACCACCACAATGGAACAAATATCTCAATAAAACAAGTCATACAAATTTTTTTGGTATCCCAGTGCATATAAACTTTTACACTATATTATAGTCTATTAAGTATGTAATAGTATTGTGTCTTTAAAAATATGCGTCTTAATTTAAAAATACTTTATTTCCAAAAAAAATGCTAATCATCATCTGAGCCTTCAGCAAGTCATCAGCTTTTTGCAATAGTAGCATCAAATATTGCTGATCACAGATAAACATGACGAATATTGTGAGCATAAACAAAATGTGACACAGAGACATGAAGTGAGCAAATGCTGTTCGGAAAATGGTGTGATAGACTTCCTTGGCACAGGACTACCACAAAACTTCAATTTGTAAAACACACAGTACCTACAAAGCACAATAAAGTGAAACACACTAAAACAAGGTATGCTTGTAGTCTTTCCTGAGTGCTCCCTTGTTAAGAAGAACAAAGTGCTCCCTGGTGTATTTAAAAATGGCTTCTTTTCTGCTCCCTTTGCTGAAAGACCAGAGAGATTTTTCTCCAGTATTTATACAGGAAACTTAGGTTGAAATAAGCTAAATAATTTGCCTGGAGTTTAGCCGTTGATGAAAAAGTTTTCTGTAGAGGGAGTCATTATGCATGAATAAATAATATGAGGTCTTGGGTAAATCATTCATCTTACTTCAATCTCAGTTTCCCCATGTGTACAACAGGAATATTAATACTTTAACTATTTTATATGACATTTATGATGATCATACCAGTTAATAAATGTGGTGTTTTCAAAAATATAAAACATCTAATAATGCCAGGCAATTGTTACTATTTTCATAGTTCAAAACAATGTTGCCTTTAAAAAGATGTAGGAATGTTTTGTTTCTAGGTATAGAATAAGTAAGACTGCTGGTTCCCTCCTCCAAAATCAATACAAATTTTAGAGGAAAAATACTTATAAAGGAAAGATGAGCAAAAAAAAAAACCTCCCAAGTAACAGGTTATTATTTTGAAATAGTGTGTATCAGGTGGTGGCTTTGGCCCAAGTAGGAGGCAGTATAGCAGACCTATGACATGTGCAAGTAGGAAAGACATCTTTGGAATTCTGATATCGATCTTCTATCATTGTCTTGAGACAAAAAATAAATGTCTGCCATCCCATTTGTGGTGACTCTGGTTCAGATTTCTTCAAAACTACTATCAGGTTAGCCTTTTGCATAGCTGAGGAAAAAAATGGGTAGAGGGAGTCACTAATTTCAGGTATTAGATTTTTAATACTATCTATCAAATATTACAGGGCTGTACTATTAAAATCTAAGAAGTGTTTCCTCTTAATGCCTCTCTTTCTTGACAAGAAAAGTGCAAAGCCTTAGCTTAGTTGTTGTCTTGAGGGGAATGATGTTTTTCTGGTTTCTGGAGTAATGTACTCTTTACAGTTCTTCTTCTATCTTCCCTCTTCCTTCATTTCCAGTGATCTTTTTAGGAATGACTCATAATCGGGCCTGATTTTCTACTTTATGCATTCATTAGAGTAACTAACTAATATTTGTAGGAGAACATAAGCTCATATGCTAAAATAACAAGATGTTTGAGAATCCAAACATTTTCAAATGAATATCAACAGGATGATGTATTCCATAAGAAGTAGAAGTAATAGGCACAAAAGTTTAAAAGTAGATTAATGAACATTATTGAAAAATAAAATATTAGCAATATGAAACTCAAACAAAAGAACATTAAAGTAATAAGGCAGAAATATTAAGAATAAAAAAGATAATAGTTGAATTAAATAATTCAATAAATGGCATAAATAGAAGAATGGATACAGTCCAGGCATGGACTCAATTCATCATGATGATATATTGTAAATATATATGCACATATTGTAAATATATATGCAACCAAAATTTGACCACCTAAATATATTAAGCACCTATATACTTTAAGATCTGAGGGGAGAATTAGACATCGACACAATAATAGTAGAAGACTTTAATACCCCAATTTCAAGAATAAATAGATCATCCAGACAGAAAATTAATAAAGAAACATTGGACTTGAATAATACTTTAGATCAAATGTACCTAAAAGATAGATACAGAACAGTCCATCCACAGTATATACCTTTAAAGCACACATGGAACACTTTCCTGGATAAATCATGTTAGGTCACAAAATGAGTCTTATTAACTTTAAGAAGATTGAAATAATACCAAGTATATTTTCTGAACACAGTGGTTTGAAACGAGAAATCGATAACAGGAGAAAAACCAGAAGATTTACAAATAAATGGAAATTAACAGTTCACTCCTGAATAACAAATGCTGTCAAAGAAGGAATTAAAAATAAAATTTTAGGGCTTCCCCCATGGCACAGTGGTTGAGAGTCCGTCTGCCGATGTAGGGGACACGGGTTCATGCCCCAGTCCAGGAAGGTCCCACATGTCACGGAGTGGCTGGGCCTGTGAGCCATGGCTGCTAAGCCTGTGTGTCCAGAGCCTGCGCTCCACAGTGGGAGAGGCCACAACAGTGAGAGACCCGCGTACTGCTAAAATAAAAAATAAATAAAAAAATAAAATTTAAAAATATCTTGAAAAAAATGAAAAATGCAAACATAGTGTACTAACACTTATGGGATGCAGCAAATGCATTTCCAAGAAGGAAATTTACAATGATAAATGCCTACATCAGGAAAAATTATAGATCTTAAATAAACAACTTAATTTTGTACCTCTAGGAGTTAGAAAAGGAGAACAAAGTAAGCCTACAATTAGCAGAAGGAAGAAAATACAAAGATCAGAGCAGAAATAAATGAAACAGAGGCCTGAAAAACAATAGAATAGATCAATAAAAGTAACAGCTGTTATTTTGAAAAGATAAACAAAATTGAAAAACCTTGGCTAGAGTAATAAAAAAAAGAGATGATTCAAGTAAAAATAATCAGAAATGAAAAAAGAGATGTTACAACTGATACCACAGAAATACAAAGGATCACAAGAGCCTACTATTAACAATAATATACCAAAAAAATTGGATAAACTGGAAGAAATTAATAAATACATATGAATATATGACCTATCCATACTGAATCATGAAGAAATAGAAAATCTGAATATACCAATTTTTGTAAAAAGATTGAATCAGTAATCAAAAATCTCCCAACCCAGAAAAGCCAAGGACCAGATAATTAAATAATTGGTTAATTCTATCAAATATTTTAAAAAGAATTAGCACCTGTCTTCCAAAATTCTTCCAAAAAAAAAAAAAAAATGAAGAGGAACGAATACTTCCAAACTCATTTTATGAGGACAGAATTACCTTGATACACAAAACCCAGAAAAGGACACTACAAGAAAAGAAATCAGGTGAACATCCCTGCAAATATGTGCAAAAATTATACATGCAAAAATTATCACTAAAATAATAACAACCTAACTCAGCAGCATATTAAAGGAATCATATACCATGATCAAGTGGAATTTATCCATGTGATGCAAGAATGGTTCAACATATGGAAATCAATAAATGTGATACATCATACTAGTAGAATAAAAGATAATCATATAATCATCTCAATAGATGCAGAAAATATGTTTGACAAAACTCACATCTTTTCATGATAAAATTTTTCAAAATTACTCCAAAAAATGTTTATAGAAGGAAGATACCTCAATATAATAAAAGTCATATATGACAAGCCCATAGCTAGCATTGCACTCAACAGAGAGAGATTGAAAACTTTACCTCTAAGATTAGGAACAAGACAAAGATGCCCATTTTTGCCACTTCTATTCAACATAGTACTGGAAGTCCAAGCCAGAGCAACTATACAAGAAAAATAAATTAAAACATCCAAATCATAAAGGAATAAGTAAAATTGTCACTGTTTGAAGATTATATGATCATATATAGTGAAAATCATATAAACCCAACCAAAAAATCTGTTAGGACTAATCAAGTCATTCAGCAAAGTTTTGGGATACAAAATCACCATGCAAAAATCAGTTGCATTTCTATATGCTAACATTGAATTATGTGAAAAAGAAATAAAGATAAAAGCTCCATTTACAATAGCATCAACAATAATTAAATACTTAGGAATAAATTTAACCAAGGAGGTTAAAAAATGACAGTGAAAACTAATGACATTGATAAAAGAAGCTGAAGACTCAAATGGAAAGATATTACTTTTTCACAGATTGGAAGAATTAACATTGCTAAATGTCAATACTACCCAAAGCCATCTATACTCTCAAGGCAATCCTATGAAAATTCCAGTGACATTTTGCAGAGAAATAGAGTAAGTGATCTTAAAATTCTAATGGAACTACACACACACACACACACACACACACACACACAACACCCAAATTGCCAAAGCTATCCATGGAAATAAAGACAAAGCTGGAGGTATTTTGCTTCCTGATTTCAAAATACATTACAAAGCTATAGTGATAAAAACGGTATGGTGTATAAAAACAGACACATAGACCAATGGAACAGAATCAAAAGCCCAGAAATAAAACTACACATATATGGTCAAGGCACATTTGAAAAGAGATCCAAAAGTACTCTGTGGGGAAAAAATATTATCTTCAATAAATGCTATTGGGGAAACTGGATATTTACATGGAAAAGAATAAAATTGAACAATTATCTTACATCACTCACAAAAATTAGCCAAACTAGATCAACAAATTAAATAGAAGTTATGAAACTATAAAATTCATAGAAGAAAATTTTGGGGAAAAGCTTCTTGACGTTGGTGTTGGCATCAATTTTTTTGGATATGACACCAAACATACTAGCAACAAAAGCAAAACTAAACAAGTGTCACTACATCATACTAAAAAGCTTTCTGCACAACAAGAGAAATAATCATAAATGAAATGCAAACTATGGAATGGAAGAACATGCATACATACCATTTTTCTGATAAGGATGATAATATCCATAATATATAAGGAACTCATAGAATTCAAGACAAAAAAAAAAAGACAAAAAAAAATCCAGTGAAAAAGGAGTAAAGGAACTGAACAGATATTTTTCCAAAGACATACCAATGTCCAACAGGTACATAAAAAGGTGCTCAACATCACTAATTGTCATGGAAATACATGTCAGAACACCAATGAGGTATCACCTCACACCTGGTAGAATAGTTATCTTCAAAAAGATAAGAGATAATGTGTTGATGAGGATGTGGGGAAAAGGGAACCCTTGAATATTTTTGATGGGAATGTAAATCTGTACAGCCACTAAAGAAAATGCTATGGTGTTCCTCAAAAGATTAAAAATAGAACTACCATATAATCCAGCACTACTGATGCTGTGAATTTATCTGAAGAAAATGAGATCGCTATCTCAAAGACATATATACACCTCATGTTCACTGTAGCATTATTCACAATAACTAAAAAATGAAAGTGACTTAAGTATTAAACAATGGGGTTTATACATATAACGGGATGTCATTCAGTCATTAAAAAGAAGAAACCCTGCCATTTGCCACAACATAGATGAATCTTGAGGGAATGCAGTATGCTAATTGAATTACATCAGATAAAAACAAATACTTTAAGATCATAAGTGTATGATCTCATATGTGAAATCTAAAACATCCAAGCTCATTAAAACAGTGAGTAGATTGGTGGCTGCCAGGGGCTGGAGTGGGATGGAGGTAAAAGGGTGATAGTGGGCACAGGGTACAAACTTTCATTTACAAGATCAATAAGTTCTGGCAATCTTATGTACAGCATGATGACTATTGTTAATAATGTATTGTATACATGAAAGTTGTTAAGAAACTAGATATTAAAAGTTCTCACCACAAAAAAAGTAACTATGTGTGAGGTAATGGATGTATTAACTAACTTATTATGGTAATTCTTTCTATATATAGAGAGATATATTTATCTATATCTATATAGATATTAAACCATCATGTTTTATATCTTAAACTTACACAATGTTATATGTCAATAACTTCTCAATAAAACTAGAAAAAAGAATTCCTAGATATGGATTCTTCCACATGGACACAATAGTAAAAACTGCAAGAACTGAAAATAAAGAATGATAATTAATATTATTAATAATGATTAATAAAACAAAAACAAAAGATATAATATAGATCAACAAAAGCAAAAGTTTTTTTTTTTTTTTTTTTTTTTTTTTTTTTTTTTTTTTTTCTTGTGGTAGGCGGGCATCTCACTCTTGTGGCCTCTCCCACTGCAGAGCACAGGATCCGGACACGCAGGCTCAGCAGACATGGCTCATGGGCCCAGCTGCTCCACGGCATGTGGGATCTTCCCAGACCGGGGCACAAACCCGTGTCCCCTGCATCGGCAGGCGGATTCTCAACCACAGTGCCACCAGGGAAGCCCAAAAGTTGTTTTTAAAAAGGAAAACCTCATAATGTAGAAAAAAATTCTAGCAAGACTAAATAAAGGGAGAGAATACACAAATAATATTATGATGAATGTGGGAAGGGTTACTGTAGAAATATCTACATTATAAAAAGAAATGAAAGGTAAGCAAGACAATAGAAGACTAAGACAATATTATAAACTAACTAGATATAACAGAAAATCTACTTAATAGCAGAACATTCTTCTCAGGTATGCATACACTATTATCATGTATAGAAAACATGCTAGATATAAAACAACCTCAATACATTTAAAAGGATTGAAGCTAAGTATGTAATACATTCACTGAGAATGAAATTAGAAATCAATAATAAAAATAAATTTGGGAAATTTCACAAATATGTGAATATTAAACAGTACATTCTTGCATAGATTTGGTTAAAGAAGAAATCACAAAGAAAATCAGAAAATACTTTGGGATGAATAAAAATGAATACATAATATAACAAAACTTAGAGGATGAAGAAAAAGCAGTACTCAGAGGGAAATTTAAAGGTGTAAACATCTACATTAACAAGGAGAAACATCTAAAATCAATGACCTAAACTTCCAACTCGAGGACACATGTAGAAAAAATAGTAAACTAAATCTAATGCAAGCAGAAGAAAGGATATAATACAAACTAGAGAGGAAAGTAATGAAATAAATAATAGAAAAATTATAGCAAAAACTTATGAAACCAAAATTAGTGCTTTGGAAAGATCAACAAAATGGACAAACCTTTAATTACACTCAGCAAGAAAGAAACAGAGAAGTTTGAAATTAATAAAATCATAATTGAGAGAGGGGGCATTACTATGAAACTAACAGAAATACAAAGGATTATGAGGGAATACTATGAACAACTGTATGCCAATAAATTGGACGATTTAGATAAAAGTGTACAATTCCAGGCTTCCCTGGTGGCACAGTGGTTGAGAGTCCGCCTGCTGATGCAGGGGACATGGGTTCGTGCCCCAGTCCAGGAGGATCTCACGTGCCGTGGAGCATCTGGGCCTGTGAGCCATGGCCACTGAGCCTGCGTGTCCAGAGCCTGTGCTCCACACGGGAGAGGCCACAACAGTGAGAGGGCCGGGCACTGAAAAAAAAAAAAAAAAGAAAAAGTGTATAATTCCTAGGAAGGCACAGTCTGAAACTGACTCAAGGAGGAATAGAAAATATGAATGGATCTATAAAAATTTATGAAATTGAATTAGTAGTCAATAAACTTCCTACTAAGAAAAACCCAGATCCAGATGGTTTCACTGGTGAATTCTACCAAACAATCCTTAATCATTAATTCTAATCCTTTGCAAATGCTTCTAAAAATATAAAGGGAGAGAAAAATTTCTAACTCATTATGTTAGGCTAGTAATGCCTTCATTGGTAAAACTGTGATTATGAAGAAATTACAAGAAAAGAAAACTTGAGTAGTCTCTCTCATGAGTATAGATGCAAAAATTCTCAACAAAATACTAGCAAATGAATCCAGGAACACATGAAAAGGTTTATACACCATGACTAAAGGTGCTTTACCCTTGTAATACAAGATTGATCTAACATCTGAAAATCAATTGATGTAAATACATCATGTCAAAATAATTTTTTTTAAGATATATAATAGAGTCAGAGAAATCATTTGACAATTTCCAACACTCTTTCATATAAAAACATTTAGCAAAGTAGGAATAGAAGGGAACTTTCTCATCCGGTTAAAAGTAATGTGCATAATTCCCAGAACTGACATTATACTTAATGGTTAAATACTGAATACTTCCCCTTAAGAACGGGAAAAAGACAAGGATACCCACTTTCACCACACATATTCAACATCATACTGGAAGTTCTAGCAAGGGTAATTAGGAAAGAAAATCCAGTAAAAGAAATACAAAATGGAAATGTGGAATTAAAACTATTTGCAGATGACGTGATCTTGTATATAGAAAATACAAAGGAATCTGCCAGAAAACTTATTACACTAATAAATGAGTTCAGCAAGTTGGCAGGACAAAAGGTCAGTTTACAAAAATAAATAGTAAGTTTATTCACTGCAATGTACTATCCAAAAATAAAATTAATTAAATGATTTCACTTATAATAAAACAAAAATTACTTAAGAATAAATGTAATAAATATAAAACTTTTACTATGAAATACAAAACTATTACTATGAAATAAGTAAAAAATGCAAAACATTGTTGAAAGAAATTAAAGTATACCAGAATAAATTGAAAGACATCCCATGTTCATAGATCCGGTAACTTAATATTGTTAAGATATCACTACTCCACAAGCTGATTTACAGATTCAGTGCAGTCTCTATCAGAATCCCACCTGGCTTATTTGCAGAAATTGATAAAATAATTCTAAAATTCATAAGAAAACTCAAAGGACACAACGTAGCTGAAACAATCTTGAAAAAGAATAAAGTTGTAGGATTCATATTTCCAATTTCAAAAATCACTTCAAAGCAAGAGGAATCACATCCGGGTGGCAGTGGCATAAGAAGAGACATATAAACCTAAAGAATAGAATTGAAAACCCCAAAATAAAACTTAACATTTACAGTCAATTGATTTCTGATAATTGCCTAGACAGTCCAATGCAGAAGATGGTCTTTTCAACAAATTGTGCAGTGACAACCATCTAGACATATGCCAAAAAGTGAATTTGGATCCCTATCTCACATCATACAGAAATTCACTCCAAATGGAACAAAGACCTGAATCTAAGTGCTAAAATATAAAACTCTTAGAAGAAAGCATAGGGTAAATCTTGTGATCTTAGATTTGTCAAGATATGATTTCTTAGATATGATACCAAAAGTATGAACATAAATAACAAATTACATTTTATCAAATTAAACTTGTGCTTCAAAGGACACCATCAAGAAAGTAAAAATACAATCCATCAATGTAAGGGAGTATTTTTAAATCATATATCTAAGGATGTGTATCTAGAATATATAATGAACTCTTACAACTCAATAATAAAATATCCAACAAATGAGTAAACGGGGGGCTTCCCTGGTGGCACAGTGGTTGAGAGTCCGCCTGCCGATGCAGGAGACACGGGTTCGTGCCCTGGTCTGGGAGGATCCCACATGCCGTGGAGCAACTAGGCCCTTGAGCCATGGCCGCTGGGCCTGCGCGTCCGGAGACTGTGCTCTGCAACAGGAGAGGCCACAACAGTGAGAGGCCCGCATACCGCAAAAAAAAAAAAAAAAAAAAAAAAAAGAAAAATGAGTAAACGATCTGAATTGACAATTCTTTAGAAAAGATACAAATTTCCAATCAACACATGAAAGAATGCTCAACCTCAGTAAAGGAAATGAAAATCAAAACCACAGTGAGATATCACTTTATACACACAGAATAGATATAATAAAAAATGCAGATAATAGCAAGTGTTGGTGAGGATCTTGAGAAATCAAAACCCTTATTCACTGATATTGCTAATATAACATGGCACAGTGACTTTGGAAAATAGTCTAGCAGCTCTTTACAAAGTTAAATGCAGAATTAGCATATGTCCTTGCAATTCCACTCCTAGATACATACTCAAAATAAATTAAAACATATGTCCACACAAAATCTTATACACAAATATTTACAGCTGCATTATTCACTACAACCAAAAAGTAGAAATAATACACACATCTATCAACTGGTGAAAGGATAGAAAAAATGTGGTATATCCAAACAATGTAATATCATTAAGCTATAAAACAGAATAAAGACTGATGAATTCTACAATGTGAATGAGTCTGAAAAAAATGCTAAGAAGTCAGTCATGAAAGACAACATGCTATAGGATTCCATTTATACAAAATGTCCAAAATCGACAAATTTCTGGATATAAATTGTTTATTCATGACTGTCTAGTGCTGGGGAATGAGGGGTAATGGGGATTGACAAATGAGTTTAGGGTTTCTTTTGAGGGGTATGGAACTGTTCTAAAATTAGTTTATGTTGATTGTTGGACAACTCTGTGAATATACTAAATATCATTGAATTGTACTCTTAAAATGGTGAGTTTTATGAGCTGTGAATTATATCTCAATAAATCTTTTACAACAAGAAAAGCAAACATTATCAATTATCAATATGCTAACAGCTTTGAAAACAGATAAAACAGACATATCCTTAGAAAAATATGACTACTAATTTATAAAGCAATAAAAAGCTTAAATATTCCTATGTTTTTTTTTAAAAAAATTGAATAATAGTTTAAATTTTTCTCATAAGGAAACTCCAGACTTCACGGATTTTCCAAGTGAACTGGTTATATAGTCATCCATTATGACTAACAGTTATTATAAAAAATTAAAACTGAAAAAGACACTAAAATTTGGATACTTCCCCTGCAATAGAACAGTTTAATGAAACTTTGAGGCCATTGTCTGAAGAGATGTTTACTGTCCCATTACAAACTCTACTTCCAAAAAGTGTCTAGGAGGATTTTTGTTCATTTATCTCCAGATAGATTTTAAACTTTCTCTATGTTCACACAGAATCTGATACAAACTTTATCTCAGCATCAATAACATTTCCTTGTATTATAGTTATTGCATATTTATTCCTAAAATTAGACTAAGCTAGTTGATGTTGAGTCATCCTTGTACCTCCAGAGTCAAGCAGAGTGTCTGGTTCATATTAAGCATTCAAAAATGAGTATTTAATCAATGAATTAATGACTAACAAATAAATAAATTATTGGCTTAATGTCACATTTTATAAGAATCAATCCATTGTGAATAGATGATAGAACTAAGCCAACTAAGAAATGCCAACACACTCAATAGGAAGGGCAAGTCCTGCTCAAGGATGGAATTTTTTTTTTGGTGGCTACTGGACTCCTACTGACATTATTTTTATTTTATTATACAAAATTTCATCTATGGATCTCTTTAATAGTCTCTTGTCCAGAATTTTTCCCCAGAACAGGCTATAAGCACTGAAGAGAGGCACTGATGAACAGGCTGGTTATCAGGCTGCATAACCCAGAGAATAAGCATTTAGCCTGCTTCTCACACCCATGTGGGCCAGGATTATAATCTCAGGACTGCTTAGGTAAGGAAATCTGGGTGACATAGTTTTTGTAAAACATCTAACTAAATTTCTATTTTGTCTAAAACATGAGCCTATTTGGAAGAGCAAATATTTCCTTATTGTTTCCTTACCTTGATAAAGAAAATGAATGATGTATCCAATTTAGAAGCCCCACCTCTTGAGACCATAAAATGTTTTTCCTATTAAATAAACTAACAGGATACTGAGTCATGTCTTTTAAAAATAAGTCAAGTGTCCATATGTTCCCTTACTTAAAGCATCCACTCTCTCCTCCCCATTTCTTCCTCCTTCTTATTACCTCCTCTCCATTGTATTATCCCTTTAAGCTGTTTGTTCTTGTGCTGGAAGACCAACTCTGAAGAGTTATTTTTTCAATCATGATTATGATTTACAAGATTATAATTTTCTTGTTTCCTTTCTTTATTCTATTTGTGTTTGGCCAGTGAATATAATGTGTAAAAAAAGATAGTATTGGGTATACCAGATGATATACTTCCCTTCTCTAGCCTAGAAGTTTTCATAGCCTCTCAGTTACTTTCATGTAACCTTAAGGATAAAAATGTCACCTTTAAACATATCTCAAGTATCTAAACTGAATTCACTTTGAAACTTTATTACTGGACATGCACAAGCATGTCAAAATCTCAATTAATAGATGAAATATTATCTCCTTTTTCAGTCTTAAATGTCTTCCAAAGCATTTCATGGACATGAAAAATAGTTGGTTGATATTTTGGGGAGTATCCATGGAAGTAATTGAGCGCTGGCTAAGAGTACTTTTTGCACTAATTAAATATTCCAAAATTCTATCAAGATTATTGTCACCTATTTAATGGCTCATTGAGTTTACAGCCTAGGCAAGTTCTCTTTCATCAATAGAGTTAGGACATCCATTCTTGAAATGACAAACTGGGTAGCAGGCTAAAAAGATAAAAGAACATCTGAAAATTATTCACATTTCAAATTTCTGGCATGGGTAACTCTGTTCATTGATAAAATTAAAAATTTGATAAGCTTAGAAGATTCATTCTTTTCAAAGAGTCCACTTACACTTTTTATACAACTGAGGGCATTAGAAAATAATGTTATGGGAATATTTAAGTGCCCTTAAATAAGATATATACAGAAAAATACCTTTACTATAATTGCTAAATCTTATCTTCAAAAGAAATCCTTATCATATATACTAAAATGGTTGAAACATGGAATCATAAACAAATTCTAACATTTCTGGCACAAAGAAGAAAAAAAAAAGTTGGCATTAGAAGTTGACTATTAATAGAAGCTGACCATTATTTGTTGAGTGAATGAATGAATGAATATATGCTGGGGACAGTGTTGTGCCCCACTTTACACTGGAGAATAAAATGGGTCTGAAACATAACTTCTTTTTGCTTATAGTCTATTTGGGAAGATGGAAAATAAACACAGAAGTAAAAATATAATTATGCATTTTGATAAGTGCTATGAAAAAAATAGGGATAGTTCTACTTAAAGGAAGGGTAAAGGTGTAGTTTTAAGTGAAGTGGTATAGTTTTTTAAGCTGAGATACAATGGAAATAAGGACTGAGCCAAGCAAATATTAAAGGAAAGTGTGCTCCAGGCATAGGGAATAGGTCTTACAAAGTTCCTTAAGTGAGAAAGTCCTTGGTGCCCTCAAGGGTTGAAAAAGTCATTGATGGAACCTGATGGGCAAAGGAAAGAGTGGCCAAGGATGGGTGAAAGAACAAAATCCTGCCAGATTAATCAAAGCTTTGAAGATTATGGTAGGTAAATAGTTCTGATCTTATTCTAAGTAGAGGAAGAGGCTGTTTAAATATTACTTGGGCTGATACGTGAAGAATAGATTGAAAGAGGCCAATATTTGGAACAAGGAGAGAGGCAGGTTCACTATTATTTGTGTTAATCTAAGAATGAGACATGGGTGGCTTGAATTCAGGGAAAGTAGTGGAGATGGAGACAAATGGACAAACATGTGATCTGTTTTTGAGGGAGAAAGAACAGGAATTGATGATATATGGGGTGAGAGAGTTGTCAGATGTGGTGAATGAAGATGATTTTACAGAAACTCAGAAAATGAGAGAAAGAGATTTGTGTGTGTGTGTTGGTGGGCTACATTTTGGATGTCAAGAAAGAATTTAAGTCTATAGGTCTGAAGCTCAGCTGAGACTACTATCCTGAAAGGTACAGATGATCTTTGAAACCACAATAGCAGAGAACATTCAGAGAGAGAATTTAGAGAAAGAAAGGAAAATGGCTAGAACTGAGCCTGAGGAATGCCAGCATTTTACCAATAGAGAAAATGAACCTTTAAAGAAAACAGAGGAAGCACAGACGTAGGGGTAGGAAGCAAAGAGAGTCATCATTCTAGGTAAGAAATAGTCAAAAGATCAGGTACCATCTGAAGGCAAGAGGAGATGGGATGTATAGCACAAGCAAATGTTGTAGTCTTTCATGTATGAAAGATTTCTTCATTTCTAATAGGACATGAAAAGGTATAGATGGGTACAGATGAAACTAACATTTTGAATTTGTGGAACTGTATATTGGCTTATATTGTTTTGGCCAAAATGTTTGTTTGGGTTTTTCCATAACATCTGATGAAAACCTGAATGAACTTTTTGGCTAACACAAGTATTTTCTCAATGTAGTATAAAGCAAGACCTTTAGCTTTTGAAAATGGGAGACAACAGGGGTACAAAAAAGGGAAAGGGGACTGTATGGGAGAAGAGAGAACATTAATCTTGAGAATGGGAAAACAGACTCACTAGAAAAAGGTAATAGAATTGATGGGCAGAGTAGCTTTATTATAGTTTGTATAGTGCTTTCCAATTTACAAAATACTATATTCATGTCCAATGTTTATTCTTTTATTCAGTAAGCCCTACTTGATATCCATTTTCAGTTGGTGCTCATTATAGCCTATGAGATACCTAAGCCAAGACCTCTCTGCAGATAAAAAAACTTGTTTGGAGAATATCAGCTACTTCAATGGAAGTGGCTCTGTTACCATGTGACAGAATTGGGGTTTCAATCCAGATTTTCAAATAAATATTCAAAACCTTATTTCCCCCACTAATGCACATTCCTTAGGTAATTTTAAGCTTAAGTAGTAATGATATAAACTCTAAATACTTTAATCTCCTATTATTTTAAACTCCAGTTTGTTAAGATTAAAGATAAAAATATTTTTTAAAAGTCATGTTAAAATATTAGCTCTATAATTTTCTCTATAATCCATGCAGATTCAGTGCTGGGACATGGCTCTGCACAGCTGTGACCAAAACTTTGCATGGGATCATACTTTTAGACTGACATGAAGGGTCAAGGCAGCTGAACATCCAATGTAGTTGATTTTGTTCCACCAACTTGACTGGTCATTGGACTGAGTTGACCAGAAGGCTCTACCATGCAAATGCAGTAACATATTTTTCTAGAGACTGCAAGATATGCACTGGAAGTTGTATTAACTATTTCAGAGTATTCAGAGAGAGAAATAGAAGATCTAAGTTGTCTCATCTGCAACAATCAGGTCTCTTGGGTTGCAAACAAAAGAAATTGACTCTGATTAAATTAAGCAGAAAATACATTCGTGAAAGAGTGTTAAATAGGTCATGTTAGGAAAGATATGAGAATTACAGAAGAGATTAAAGTACAGGGCACCTACTCACTAATCTGTGCTATAACCTGGATAGCCAGGACAGATTGTACTGGGCTAGTTTTTTGGAAGCTTATTTTTCGTGTTTCTGAGTGTGTGTGCCTAAGGCTGAGCATCTCTATTACTATTATTAGTACTACTACTATTAATAACAACATTGGAATATGACACATAACGAGATCCTACTCTATGGTGCTAAATATTTCACCTGCTCATACAAACCTAGAAAATAGTACTATGCATATCTACATTTAATACAAGAGGAAACTACAGCATGGAGAAATTGACCTTCCACAAAATCACATGGTTAGCAGGTGGCAGAGTCAAAGACTCAGTCTCTATAAAGTCAAAGTTGTGTTGTTAACTTCTAAATAGTTTGTCAGGTCAACTTAAAATAATGGTATCTCTGGTTAGTTAATACCATTTAAAGAAACACAGCCCGTAGGAAAATTAGATTTTATTTTTCTCTTGGCCATTTCACTTTTCCTTTAGGTCTCCTATAGGCCTGTGTAAATATATGCTTATGATTAAAAATCTAATGCGTATGGTTTTCAATTTCCACTTAAATCATACCATGCACAAACTACGAAGGAAAATAAAGAACTGACTACAAGAAAAAAGGGAAGTGTTTTCTAAGACTTGTTTTCAAAGGATTAGTGAAATTCAGTTAAGACCACGTAATGTACTAGTTATGTGTTGAAATAGTAGATTGCTTCTCTTGCTTTATGAAAATTATAAACACAGTTTTAGAGGTAAAAGACCTCTGAAAGACATCTTTATTTCTAGAAAGTTACCAACTTCAACATTTGATATAGGAAACACAGATTCTCTAATGACTGTGAATTTTGAAAAGAAAAATAGTGAAGAAAGAAATGAACTGGTAAACTTACAATTAGACTAACCATCAAAATCAGTTACACAAGATTTTGACCAAAGGAATGTTGAGATTGGTAAATGATGTGGGAAGCTCTTGTACACAATAGGACTTCTTCAGTGTACTAATTGTTAGTGTCTGGTACAAACAGAAAATGGGAATTCAAAATGTTTCTCACTATAAATTTTTCTATTTCTAGCAAAAAACACAGGGGTTTAGATTTCTGGGTAGGCAGAAATATAAATATATTAATTTCCTCTAAGGTAAGATATACAGCAAGACCTTCCTCTGCTTTGTTTCTTTGTTTTCAAAACAGACCTTTCAGTGGGATAAGATGTGACCAATATAAATAACATATGCAGTTATATTCATTACATCTGCTTAAAAATACTGTTTCAGTTTACCACCAACTGATGGTCCAGATTAAGACAGAAGAGGCTTTACTCCAAAATAAGTTATTTACATTTGTATCTCTCACTCAAAATAACTACATACCTTCTATCTGCATAAAATGTAAACTGGAATAATTTAAATGAGGAAAAAAGAAGAATTGCTGAAAATAATGTTTTGAAAAGTTCCAGGAAGTGGTCACAGCCTGTTGAGAACACTTTGAACTACAGCTAAGGTAAATGAGAGCATTGTCACCTCATACAAAAATTCCTAATCAGGCTGTCTTTGTTCTGTAGCTCATATTTTAAGTAGAAGTTCATTTCCAATACCTGCACATATTCTTCTATTCATATGTAAATTGAATTAAAGCTGTTATTCTTTCTTCCTCACACTCTGCTTTTAAAGTAATAAAATTTATGGAAGAGTGCCATGAGAGATGGGGGCTTATGGACACTAGTGTGTTCTGGCTTTGAACTAAGCCTCTGCTGGCCGTCTTGAAGGAAAGGCTGTGTCTCTCCTGCCTACTGGGATCTATTTGAACATTAAGGGGTTATCACTGGAGTTGTTATTGGCTAAGATATTTCCACTGATATGACATTTGACTTCCAATGGCAGTTTTATGGCTCTCTTTACAGCTGTGATTGGAGTGGATGTGTGTAGATGGTCCCACCGCCTGTCCGGAGAGAGAAGAGGAGAGGGAACCACACACCCTGGGCTTTATTCCTGGCTTTGCCAGTCACCTGCTGGGTGCCTTGAATAAGTCACATAAGATTACAGGGGCTTCCCCTTCTTCTGTGTGCAGATTAATTGCCTGTGGCAAATGTTGTGTGCAAATTTCAAGGGCAATTGAGTCCTATGTGCTTTCTCACTTGCTCCTTTTTTTTTTTTTTCCTTTGTTTTTCTTCTTCTGTTTTTTTTTTCTTTTTTTTTAAGGACACGAGGTGCACATTTTACATGCAATTAAGTTGTACATACCCCAATCTAAGTAGGGCACCTCAACTGCCCTTTAAAATCATCAGTTATAAACATATCCATGATATCTGATGAAGTCATTTTATATGAAAGCTTCTTCTTGCTTTTACAACAGTGCAGTGGTTATTAATGTAAACCAAACAGGACATTTCATTCTTACATGCCTTGGTTTCTCAGTCTGTGAAAAGATAAAGAAATAAAGAGCATTTACGGAGCTTTTCAACTTATTTTAGAAGGGAAAGGGTTAATGCAATTTTAAATTTATAAATACGAACTACCTACAACTCTTTCTCATAGCATGCCCCAAGTTGTGTTCACTATTTAAAATAATGGCTTATAAGCATATTTATTAATGAATTTGAATAAACTGTTTTCTCTCATGGAAACAACATTGAGTCAAGACAGCCATCTGGGATCATACAATTGTAGAATTAAATACAAGTTTTGTCAACTAACAACTCTATGATTTTGAGAAAATTCCTCTCTCCTAAGCCTCAGTTTCCTCCTTTCTCAAATGAGGAAAAAACGAAAACAAAATAAAAACATAACTTGTAAGACAGTTGTACAGATTAAATTGGATGATTCCTGAAAGACCCAGCCTCCATCAGGAGCTCAGAAAACAGTGACAGTTATTATTCACAACTTCTCAAAAGGTTTTCATTTCAGGAAGACTATGTGCTTGGGACCATTTAGAATCATACTGAATAAATGCTTAAAGTGTTCAGGGAAATTAACTAGGTTATCTGACAGGGGTTGTCCAATTAAACAGATGTATATTTCAACTTTTCAACTGTATTACTGGACTAGTGTAGATAGAGCTGGCTCTCCTTACCAGCCCCCTTCGTGCTATTATACATCTGCAGAGGTGGAACAATACTTCCACTGATGGTGGCAAAGGTCCCTCCATTAGCTCTCTGTGGAGTCCATCTGTCCATTTGCTTATTCCACCTTCTGTAGCTTTTCTTTGGTATTCTTTATATATCATTTGCATAGTGTAAAATTTAACAAGTGATGTTAGAGATAATAAATCCCACAACTGCTATTTCTGTTAGAAAACCATGACACAGTGTGGTGAAAGCACCAAACAGTCTGGGGTCTGTTCCTGTTTGCAGGGCTTTTTCTTCGCATATTTTACTGTCACTTTCTTGACATTTTTGTCAGTTTAGAACTGGAGGGCATAGGTGCTGGTGGCAGGTCTCACCACATTTTTATTCTCCATTGCATTTTCAGAGACTATGAAAACATAAAATAAAGCCTGGGGTGGGCGGGGACGGAGGGCCAAGGAAGAACTACGAAGAGAGGTGATCTGTCAAAGGCAGAGCAGCGAGGGTAAGGCTATGAAAGTCAGAATGTGCAGCCTCTTCACTCTGAGCCAGCGCTCACCGTGCAAGGTCCTCTATGGCACCCCACAAACCCCATGTACTCTCGCAAAAGTCCTAACACAGAAATGCTGAGATTTGCTATAAAAGACATGCCATTTTTTCATTCCTTCATTACACCAGGCAGATAGAAGGCAAATATTTGAATGTTTGCAGAAGAAAAAAAATTTTTTCTTTTTTTTTTTTTCTGACAAACTGTGCATTTCTAGGCTGTGGAGACGGTGTCTACACAAAAGAACAATTGTTTTTCCTGGCTCTAATCAACTCTTATGGTTTTCTGCCCTTTAGAACTAGGATTTTTTTTTTTTTTTCTTCTTTAGTTCATGGGAAAATGTACAGAGGTATATAACATGGCATTCAAGAATTGCTAATGTCAGAAACACCTTTTCTCACCACCTCCCAGCTTTTGTAAACAAAGAGAAAAAAAGTGAACAGGCTATCATGTACATCTATTCAATTTTGGCTGCCAAGAACACTTAAATAACAATAATAATATTAACAATTAAACAACAACTATACTGCATATAGTTCAGAACCATCCTCCCAATGAAGTCTGGTAAAATTTATTTTAATTTCTCTAAGATTATATTTCCTCAAACTCTACATGAAGGGAACAGAAAAATGTTTTCTTATTAAATACATTTTGATAATGCACATTCCCAAACTTAATCTAAAGTGGAACCATTTTTTACCATTGGAACATGTATTAATGAGGTGGTGGGAGGAGGGTAGAGTACACCAGTGCCTATAGTACACAATTGGGCAACATAGTTCTAGTAGCCAGATTATAATTTCAGCTTTCAAACCATTTCCATAGTATGCTGATGTTCTCTTGGATATTAGAACAAAACAAAATATTTACTAAGGTTTTAAAAAATAGAGAAATGAGTATAAAAATAAATAAAATATATTTTAATAGCCTGCCTACATGACTGGGACCATAGTAACAATATAAACCAAGTATGATGTGAACATGGTTAAAGGAGTAGAACAGTACAAACAGTACAGCTCTTGGTAACATCTGCAGACACATCAATAGGGTGAATTTCTAACAGCAGAATTATTGAATCAGAAGGAAGCTGCTTTTACAAATTTGATAGATGTCACAAAACTTCCTTCCAAGCAGGTCACATTGATTTATACTTCCACCAAGATTTATTTTTTATGTATATGGTTCTTTTTTGTTAATTCGCCCTTTCCTATCCTTTCTTTATTTCTCTATTGGGCTCTAGATGAAATTCAGTTGATATTTTCAACGGATTATATCAAATTTACAAATGAATTTTGGAAAACTGACATCATTACAGTATTGAATCTTACTGTAAAGGAGAACAAAATGACTTTCTTTTTTTGTCTTAGTATAGTTTTAGTTTTCTTTAAATAAGTAATTAATGTTTCTTGTTAAGGTGCTTGGGCGTTTGTTATTTTAGACCAGGTGTTGCCTGTTTAATTTTTGCTTAAATAAAGCTTAATTGAACATAGACACACCCATTCATTTACATACCATCCATGGTTGCTTAAGGTTGAGTTGCAAAAGAGACCATATGACTTGCAAAGCTTAAAATATTGACCACTTGACTCTTCTGACTCCTGCTTTAGACCATTTGTTCCTTTCCATTATATTTTCAATATTGACTTCTATATAGAAAAAATATCATTTTTATTGTTAATTTTGTAACTGACCTCTTGTTTGTATTGATTTCTGATGATTTCCCTAAGATTTCTAGGTTTATATCATATGAAAATAACTATAATTTTCTTTTCATATTCCCATTGTATTTATCTGCTTTTTCTTTCATTTGCCTAGTTCTATTGACATACAGTTACATACAATGTGCTTCCTTTATTTATATATGAAGTTAAATTTATTTCTTTATATATATTATATAATTCATTCCTATTTCATTAAAATAAATATGGATATTAAATGCAGTCGAATCTTTTCCCACATTCATTGAGATATTTGTAAATAATGTTCTCTTTTGACCTTTGGATATGATGTATTTTATGAATAGATTTTCTATTTTGAAGTCATTATGAATAAACACTTGGTTAGAATATTTTATTCTTTAATGCCCAGCTGAATTTTATTTGCTAATAATTTATTAAGATATTGCATCAATATTCAAAAGTAAAATGTATCTATTTCTAGTTTTGTGGTTTGTAAGTTTAGGATGTTAATGTTATGTTGGGTCTGTAAAAATAATTTGTACATTTCCTTTTTTTCCCAGGATCCGGATTAGTTAAGAGCATCAGAATTGTTTTGTCCTTGAATGATTTAAAGACTCTACCTATGAAACCATTCGGATGCTGGGGTTTACCAGGCAATATTACTTTAATACATCTGTCAATATCCTTTGTTGCTAATGGATGAAATGCTCTGTATTTGCAAGAAAAAAATTAGTATCATAGTTTTATTAAAAACTATCCATTTCATTCAGACTCTCAACTTTATATAAATCAGAAGATTTAGCAAGCATAGACATTTTTTCAGATTTAAAAAATTTATTTTTTATGTATCCTTGATGATATTACTTCATATACTTCAGGAAAATGAGTGAATGTCAAAAAAGAGGATGACGTGATAGAAGAAATGGTGGCAAGATCCCAGGAGAATTAACTAGATATAATTTCCTTTTAGGCAGGTCTAAAAGAAAAGAAAAGAAAAGCGACTGGACAAAAAATAGGAAATCGGTGGGTCCCTGGATACAGAAAAGAATGAATCCTAAGGAATAAATAGAAAGCATAAAAAAATGGGAGTTATAAATGAGAAGGTGAAGAGGCATTTTTTTTTTTTTTTTTTTTTTTTTTTTTGTGGTATGCGGGCCTCTCACTGCTGTGGCCTCTCCCGCTGCGGGGCACAGGCTCCGGACGCGCAGGCCCAGCGGCCATGGCTCACGGGCTTAGTTGCTCCGCGGCATGTGGGATCTTCCCGGACCAGGGCACGAACCCGTGTCCCCTGCACCGGCAGGCGGACTCTCAACCACTGCGCCACCAGGGAAGCCCTGAAGAGGCATTTTTAAAAAAAAAATAAAATAAAGATGTAATTAGATACTTAACAATAGCAAACCAGGTTGTACAAAGAATATCTTAGGAGAATTATGAAGCAAACCCTAAAATGGCATGATTGTGAGCATGTTACTCAGAAGGGATTTGAGTAAAAAGAACATATTCAACCTGGAATCAGAGACATTCTTCACTCTCACTCAAACTGAGTTTGTAAAGAAAATGTAACTGTAGTACCCTATTGGTTCTGCAATGGACAATATTTCTACAGTCATAATGTATGTATAGAGTCATAATGTATTAGGTTTTTAAAACTTAGAATCAACCTATAGACAATATTTAAAGAATTTTCATATAGTCTAGAAGTTATTTATCTGTGCTGAAATGTGAAAGGGGAAAGGAGTGACACCTGTGGGGAGGAACATAGAAGGGAAAGTTAGGGGCTTCAAAATCCCCATGTTATACAGAGAGGAGCAATACAGATGCCTCAAACAATAATAAAACAAGAAATAGACTTTTAAGGAATGTCATTTTGCATTATAAAATAACCAATAAAAGAACTAAAAATAGTATTTTTGATCTATCTGTCAAATGTTGATGGGGTAGGGAATTGAGATATTTTAAACAGGTTGTATCTCCTCTCCTAGTGAAAGTCAATCATTAATGTCTGAAATTTGACAAGTCAAACATTTCTATGAACATCTGTTCCAGTTGTGGAGGTCGCACTAGAAGGGCTAAGAACAGACCATAATAAACATGGTTGCCTTTGGGAGAGAGGATTTGGTGGGAGAAACTACTCTGAAGGAAAGAATATGAGCCCTTCTGCTATTTTATGTCTTACTGTGTCCATGTTTTACTGTTGTAATAGTGTGTATAATTACAAGAATTATGGAATTTGCCTTTATGAAAAGGTCTTTAAAAACTGACCCCTTAGGATTTTATTCTCCACGAACAACAATTATATAAACGGGAAAGTTCTTTGGAATCTGAAAAATATTGAGATTTTCCTGAAAACAGTCTTCATTCAGAAAATCTGCACACTCTGTGCATGCTTCTAAATCTTATTGCTGTTTGCTTGTAAAGTTATTTTTCTCATTCATACTTTGGTTTAATTAGCTCAACTTCAGATCATTTTTTGTTGTTAGAAATGTAACTTATACATTAGAGGCACATTTTAATGTGGAAGTGTAAATACAATGTATCAAATAAGTAAAAATGATCTGAAAACATATTTTATGAAACTTACCATATTAAGCATATTGTTGAATAGATCTTGCCCTATATCAGTTCAGGCTATATGAAATGAGTCAGGTGAGTCATCATAAAGGAGATCTAAATTCCAGAATATTCTGCTTCTCTTTAAGAATTGATATCATATTTCTTTATGAAAAAACAAGCAAGTCATTTAGCCCAGTGATTTCTAGAACAGCATGAATATTAGGTTCACCTGAGGATGCTTAGAAAAAAACCCAGACATTTTGGATTCCCTCCTGGAGATGCTGGTTGAGCAAGTCTCAGGGAA
The DNA here is from genome assembly GCF_026419965.1 of Kogia breviceps. Taxonomy (NCBI): domain Eukaryota; kingdom Metazoa; phylum Chordata; class Mammalia; order Artiodactyla; family Physeteridae; genus Kogia; species Kogia breviceps. Next base: position 117,807,418 of record NC_081312.1, on the reverse strand, counting down.
GGTACCAGGAATCTCATTATTTAAGAGTGCTCCAAGGGATTCTGAGGCACATTCATGTTGACAGCCACTAACTGCCCTCTCTTGTTTCCTTTTTCCTGGCCAATAGAAAACTCAGGTCCAAATTAGCTCTTCGACGTTATTAAATATGTGAGAACCTACAACACTTGTCTCTTTCCCCCTTGACCTTGGTCATTTAATTTCACTTTGTCATATCCTGATCCTGATATTTTAAAAAAATGAATATAGAAATAAATGTGTAAAATTCATAGATTTTCTAAATGGGCAGTTTATGGATCATTTTTAGTGCTACTTTTGAAATCCAAGAAAATGTGCTCTGTTAACACCTGCAGCTGCCTGGGAACTAGGAACTTAACAACACATTGTACATACTTTGTGAGGGCTGTCAAGAAGGGCCCTGGTGTGAATATGGCAAGTTGGCTTTATGCCCAAGTACAGAGGTATGTGAGCCTGAGGTCATCCACCAAGAACTGTGTATTTTCATTGTATACATCTTGGAAAAAGTGGAAAAGAGGCAAACTTTTCCTAAGGAGACTCTCCGTGAGAATCCCATTGTGTTGAGGGAATGAGACAGCATTTCGTGTCTTGTGGTTATGATGGTGCTAAAATGTTCTGGGTAGAGAGGAGAAGTCATGCTTTGGAGTTTTTGTGATACAAATGGTGTCTGTGGTGTCTGCTTTTGTTATTGAGGACAATTTTTAAAATGTAGATGTTGAGAGGATACAGATCATGACGCTCTCCCTTTGGTGGACTCTTAGAAGCAAGCCAGCAAAAAAATTCAGGCAGTAAGTGGGAAGAGTTATAGTTGACATTGCTGGCCCTGGTTTCATGACTCTTTCTCCCTTGATCTTCAAAATCAACCTCTTTTAATTAGCATGTTTACAAGTTATAAGGGGGAACAGAGCTGGTTATCAGAATCCACCTTGATGTAGGATTGTCTAACCCACAAGGGTCACTCTTTCTTTCTATCTTAAAAGGCATTGGAGGCAGGAGGCAGGGAGGGGGTGGTAAGAAGACTTTCAAGTCCTGAAAAAAGCTGCATCGTAAGCAGACTCAGACAAGTGAAGTATTCTGGAATCACTGATCTCAGACTGGACATCACATGGGGACTACTGAATTTGAACGATGACCTGAGCCTTCTGCAGCCCATTAGCCACAAGCCCCCGGGGCAGGTGTCTTCTGAAGTATGAAGAAAAAAATGAAGCATGAAAAGTTTGTTGTATGTCTTGTTTGTGTTATAGTTCTATCTGAGACAAAGTGAGTTTTGTGGCATCCTATCCTCTCTTCCTTAGTGAGCTTGGAATTGGATATTAAAGATGAAAAACAAAGAGATATTTGTCTTAAAGCTTAGAGCACGGAACAAAACAGAGTGTGGGAGGGCAGTTAACCCTTCTTGAGTGCTTGAGAGAGATGTTGCTATTCTTCTTACATATACATACTAGCTCACATAAAACACAGAATATTCATGCCTACGTGTACAGGGGGATATTGACTAGATATATACCATACACTTTAGTATAGTTAGAATAGAAGAATGGCAAAGTTCATGGATTGGCTACTTCAATAAGAAATGCTTTCTTTCTGCATAGATCAAGGTAACAAGATCCAGATGGGAAAAAAGTGACACTATTTAGAGCAAAATAGCATTTATTTCTCAATGTCTCTAGTATGTATGGGCAATGAGACAGGTGCCCTTTTTCGAAGTTATATAATTGACAAACATACTAGTAGTGGGAGAATTCTGGAAAGTTTTGTGCATTTACAAATGTTTCTAAAATTTCTCAATGTTTGAAATGCAATATAATCATGACATAGACTGAAAAGCCAACTCTTGCTCCATCAAAATGATCTCCCCTCACCTCCATTCCTTTCTTTATGTGCCTGAAGAGAAAAAATAATAACTCAAAGAATTCTCTAATGTTTGGAATATTAGAGGCTAAGAAATTCTAAAAAAAATTAGATAAATCGAAATCTTCCTTTCATCTCCCAGAGTCTGATGTCTTTAACAGTCTTATAAGCAGGACTTATGTGCAAAATATACTACAAACCCCCCTCATCCTCCTTCACTTGTGGAGACGGGCATTTTCAGAAACCAATGATTCTTACAAAACAGTAAGCCAGAGGGGGATATGTGCTACTTTTTTTTTTTCACATCTATGGGAAAAAGTAGCTCATAACAAAAATATGTATATAATCCTATTACCTTGAACTGCTCTAGGAGGATTTTTTAGCCACTTGTCTAGTGCAATAAATGCAGTTTTTCTGTCACTGAAATTTTTTTCCCACTCCTCAGTTGAAAAGCCTAAAGCTTAGTTAATTCCAAGAATGTCCTCCCATGCCCGCCAAATGTTGCCCTGCTCATCATCCTATTTATCTATGAGAACATTACAGACGATTAAATGAAGATTATCTATGATGGGAAAATATTACCTTTACAGCTGTCTTGAAGTTTTTTCTACAACACCCTTTAGTCATATGAGAATATCCAAATGGGGACACTCTGAGGAATAATAATCAAAGTCTTCTTTTCTTTTTGTTCCAGCACTTTCTCAAGGAGGAGAGGTCCAGGGTTATGATGTATGAGCTGCCACCACTTATTGACTGCAGGATTCAGCAGTTGCTGCCCAAACAGGTTGCCTGTTCTTCATCTGGTTACTAAGAACTGAGAGTTAACGGGCCATCACGGTGCATAAAAGTTCTGAGTTGCTTTGCCTGTGGCCATGAACAAAGTCTTGGCTCAATACGGAGAGTGACCATTTATGGACCATTTCTCCTGTTCCAGGCACTGTACTCAGAGGTCTCCTATATTTTCTGTGTAATCTTTTCAAAAGCATGTGAAGTAGGATGGTCATCCACACTTATAGGTAGGAACTGAATTACTCTTTATAGGTAAGAAATGGTACATAAATGTGGATGACTACCTTACTTTGTACCTTGTCAAAAGGATTACACAGAAAATGTAGGAGAGCTTTGAGTATAGTACATTTGGATATGCACTTCTAATTATAATATGCATAAAGATTGTTTTACTTTTCTACTGCACAGCAAAAACAACCACAAAGTTAGTGACTGAAAAAATTTGTCATTTATTACCTCAGTTCTGTAAGTCAGAAATCTGGCCAGGGTGAACCTGAGTTCTCTGCTCAGGTCAAACAAGGCTGAAATCAAGGTGCCAGCTAGGACTGGGTTTGTTATCATCTGGAGCTCAGGGTCTTTTCTAAGCTCATTCTGCTTGATGACAGAATTCAATTCATTGTAGATGTAGGACTCTTAGTGACTCATATCTTTTAGGCCAGCAGGAGAATTGCTGCTGCTGCTTCTTGTCATCAGTTAGGTCTAGACTGCTCCCACCCACTATCAACTCCATTTAAAGGGACTCAGATTCAACTGATTAGGGACCTTAATTACACTTGTAAAATCTCTTTTGCTGTATAAAGTAACACAATCATGGGAATGATATCCCATCATATTCACCAGGCTGCCCACTATTAAGCAGACAGAGATTATAAAGGGCATGTGCACTATGGGTCAAGAATCTTAGGGTCCATCTGAGAATTCTGCCTACCACAAAGTGTTAGCACTCTTTTAAAAATTTGGCAACCCCATGGACATTGTCTGGCAGAAATGCAAATGTTTTATTTTTTTAATATATTTAATAATATATAATTAAATTAAAAGAAAACAAGTTAAAACTGTTCAGATTTATTAAACATGTTTTATTTATATCTTAGTCCATTTGTGTTCTATTAATTCTATACATATTTTAAATATTTAAAAAATAATTTTAAAATATATGTAAACAATAATTTCAATTTATATTTTCTTGATTTATATTTGTTGGAAAAGGCCATCTGCCATAGGTCCCTGGTGTCTCTGCAGTCCTAGCTGAGTATGCCAAATCACAAGTCCTAACTATCCTCACCCTGAGATGGTTCTGTAGCTACTGACATAACCAATTAAATAAGTTAAGGTGACCACAACATGAGTACCCTGAGACTGCTCACACTCATGGGCATTAATTGAGGCAGTTGAGCACCTTCCACTTATTACTTGTCATTTTGATGTCTTTCAATTCAACAACACATAAACTTATCTAATTGAATAAATGGGCAAAAGACTTGAACAGTAACTTGACAAAAGACCCATGACCCCTAGTGTGGGAATATGCTAGGGTTATATAAGAAAACTAACTTCAGAACCTGGGTTCCATCAAATATAGATTGGTAATTCTAGATTGTGACAGTAATAACATGTAGCAAGGTCTCAGTCTCCTGGGGAGTTGACAAATCCACTGATGTGAGAAGTAGAGAGAAGGTGGAGGTGCTACTTAACTGGAATATGCATCACTTCAGCCGATCAAATAATTCTCTTAAAAACATAGTTGTGACATTGGTTAGCAAACAATTCAGATGATTCCAGAAAAAAAATAAGGATTTTTTGTACTATGTTTATGTTATATTTTACCAACCTGATGAAACAACTTGGTTTTGTTCTGTACTAGTTATACCTGTGAAATCATTACCATAAAGCAAAGAAGAAAAAGAACATGACAAAATGTGCTAAGTAGTAGAGTTCTAAAGAACCAAATTAAGCAATAATATATAAACAAAAAGATAAATAAAATTAGCTTCGCAAATCAGTATTTCCTCTCTTTTATTAGGATTTCAGACACATCCAATACATTACTTAAATATTTTTACTTTCAAAGCAGTAATTTACCCTGAGTAATAAAATGCTGATGGCTTTGGTATCTGACTGACAAATATGCTTGCAGCAATTTACAGAGACTGTACATAGTCTGAGGAAGATAAGTCAGATGCAAATGCAAACTGTATGCCTCAAACTTCTTCCACACACATATACAATCACTACAAGGTTAAAAAAAAAAAAAAATCTCCTTTCCCACAAAGACAACCACCTTCCCAATGTCCCTTTCCCAATCAAGTTAAGAAACAAAGCCCTCTTGGGTAAATCATTGCACTGCTAATGAAATCCAGACAGGCAACTTGAAACTTGAAACAGAAAAAACAAAATTATCTAATGGAAATCATTCATTAGCAGTCCCTGGTTCATTGAAACTAACAAAATGTGGAAGAAACATGACCTGAATGTGTCACGGATGATAATGATCTTATGCCTATGCTGTGCTTTCTACCCAGATGGATCCAAAACACTTTTCTGTGTTTCCTAAGGGGTGGGAAATAGGCAGTTGACCATTATTACAAATTAATAACTTCTGGGATGACTAACAGCATAGGTTAACAACTAGATTCCATCATTACCCAAGAGTTTTAAGAAACTCAACATGACCCTAGCAGCAACCTACTTCCACTAGAGGAACTGAATAAAAAGCCCTATTAGCAATCCAAGTTCACACTAGATCTAGCACTTGCCTTTAGAACGATAGTAGAAATAATGAAGACTTCCTATTGTCTTTAGTATGGGTCATGTTTACTTGTTGCTGTTTTTGTTTCCTAAGCTTTTTCCAGAATTTCACTTGTAAGTATTAAAACACCTCAGAATGAATCAAGTAAGGAGCAGCAATCCTGTACATTTTTACTGTCTTGTATACATGCTGGCTTGAGGCTGCTCCTACTTTGCCATCACACACACACACACACACACACACACACACACACACACACACAGAATTAAACTCAGGGAGTGGAGTAAGTGTGGAAAAGTTACTGGAGCAATGAGAGAGAGAAGAAATAGGGAGTTAGAAGGTAGCTTCAGTGCATCTTTCTTTTGATTGACTCCACATCACCGTCTTTGCCAACTCAGCATCAGTCCAACCATCTTTTGAAAACATGCACCAAAACTTGCCTCTGGAAAACAGTTCACCCACTTTAGATGGAGTCTGATGAGAGTACGTGAATCAGTTACCCTGCCCCCTTTTGTGGATGGGCAGATACCCCTAAGTTAGGTAAAGTGGGCATGCTCTCCTTGGCTTTTGAACTGTAAATAGAAGCTCAGAATGGCTGAGAATGTTTGAGGTTGTTTATTCCAACGGTGGTATGCAGACTAGTCTGTTGAGTTCCTGATACCAGAGCCCGTTAGTGCTACTTGAGTCTCTTCCTTTTCAACCATGGTCCTTAGGTTTTCCCTCCTGTTCTATAAGGTATTCCCTACAATTTCAATAGATATCCTATTGATTTAAGTTTTTCAAAGTTGGTGTCTGTTGCTTTCAGTCAAAATCTACAGTTTCCAGGTTCTATCTCTGTCACTTAGAAAATGCAGCCAAAAGTTTCACTCTGGGCTTCCATTCCAAGAAGCATTTGTTTTATATATAGACCTTTTAATTGAAGTATAACATATATACAAAAAGTCCACATAGCATAAATTGATGAAATTTTACAAATAAACCTGTACATCCACCATTCAGAAAAGTATATCAAATTTGGCTATTCAGAGTGTGATCTATTTACCAGAAGTCTTGATATTAACTAGGATCCTGTTAGAATGAAGAAACTTAGGTCACACTGAGACATTTTGAATCAGAATCTACACTGCAGCAAGATTTCCAAGGAAATCGATATGCACACTGAAATTTGAGAAGCACAGGTATAGAACACGACTATCTCTCTAGAAATCTCCCTTATTTATTTACTCAGTCATTAAACCCTCAAAAGTAAGCACTTTTATGACTAATCTTGGATTAATTTTACCTGTCCTAGAACTTTCTATTAATTGATTTATGGTATGTACTTTTGGTGATCTGGCTTCTTTTGCTCAACATTATGTTTGGAGATCCCTTCATACAGTTGTATGCAGCAATTTGTTATTTTTAATTGTTGAATGAACATACTGCATTTTGTCTATTCCATTGTTGATAGTCATTTGGATTATTTTCATTTGTGGCATATCATGAATAATTCTGGTACCATCATGACCTTGGAAGAACTTATTTATGTAATTCTGTTGGGTGAATATGTAAGATTAAAAGAGCAAGTTCATGGAGGATGTATGTGTTTAGTCATAGTGGATACTGACAGAAAGTTTCCCAAAGTGGTTGTCCTAATTTACACTCCCACTATCAGAGTATGAGAATTCTCTGCTTGTAGGCTGTTCTTCTCTCCATTAGTTGTCCTCATCATTCACTGACATTGTCAGATGTCTGTTGATTGGCTGGCTGGTTGAATAGTTGATTTAGCCATTCTGGTGGTTGTATGATGATCTCACATTGTTGTTTCAATTTCTATTTCCCTGTTGATTGAAGCTATTGAGTACATTTTCACATTTTTTGACTATTTGGGTATCTTCTTTTGTGAAGTAACTGTTCAAGTCTTCTCCCAATTATAAATTAAGTCAGTCTTTTTTTGGTAGAATTACTTTATTTAGTCTGGAAATGAGTCTTTTCTCAAATATGTTTTTCTATTTCTTCTCCCCCTCCTGTAGCTTGGCTTGATAAACAGACATTTTTAATTTTAATGAAATTCACTTATCAACCCTTTTCTGTACAGTTAGTACTTTTCACATTCTATTTACAAAATGGTGGCCAATTCAACTCTAATCTGTTTTCCCTTTTTGTAGTGGGAGATAGATAAAATTTTCTGGAAGAGAGTAATTGCTCCTACTTGGAAAGATGACATGTTCAACTGAAATGTATGCTTTTTCCTTACATTGATATTATTTGTGGGAAGGACAAGTTACATTTGTTGTAATCTCTAATGATGATACAGTGGGATTTTTTTACATTGTTACCTTTGATCTAAAAAATAATACAGAGCCACCCTGCCTAAATTATGGAACTACAAGTCAAATCTGCGGTGTTTATATTACAAATTGCTTACTAAACCATGCATGGTGTTATGAGCCAGGAGGAACTCTGGTCAGTGGAGACAAGAAGTTAACGCTTAGGGATTTCTTACCAGGAATTTCCTTCCAGGCACATTATACTTTAAATATAAAATTGAGCAATCACTGATGCGACATAATCAATAGCCAGTTTTTATCTGTCAAGTGCACACTGATACATTTACCTAGGTAATCCAAGCAAACACATTATTTTGCCTGGATTTCTTGGATAACAACTCCTTTTGTCAAACCTTTATTATGCACCCACATTATATCAGATAAGAAAAATGCCATGGGGCAATTATTCTTCCCAATAGACTATATGATATTAGGAGGAACATTTATGACATGGAAAAGAGGAAGGAGCACTGTTTCTCCTACTAAAGAGGAGAGGTAATATTGAAAATTAATAATGCAGCCCTGCCATTCTTATGTACTGACAAGGAAAAAAAATTAAATGGCATGGTTTATTTTCTCCAGTGCACACTGATTTGGAAAAGGCATATTTTTCTGTGCCCAAGAGTATAGAAAATAGGAACTGTTTATTGAATACGTTTTCATGCAAGGCACTTTATATAATGCTATTTTATTTAATTTGACATCAAAACTGATGAAATGAGCAGCATTAAAACTGTTTTACAAACGAGGCAAATGAGGTTCAGATAAAAATAAACAAACAATATGGGCCAAATCACACAGCTAGTAGAGCTCCACCTGACTTGAAGGGCATGACCTTCTCATTTCATCACACTTTCTCTTCCAGTTGGGATATTTCCTCAACTAGATTGAGACCCTTTACCTAGGAGGCTGGGAATTCCATTTCCACAATTGTCCACTCTCCCAGCAGGGCATTCACATCAGCCCACCCACCACAGCCACTGAAGCTCACTGAGAGGAATCAAAAGAGTCAGCAAAAATCAGAGTGGGCTCTGGTGTCCCTGGGGAGCTTCAGAGAAAGCCTTTTTGCAGTAGTCCAATTCCCAATGTAGTTTGTTGTGTGTCTGAACATATTTCTTGGTTTTTCTCACTCCAACTTCAAGGCCTTAGCCTTTTTTCCATGTTTCATCATTTGGTTTTCTTATGGAAAAACTTTCCATTTCATGAGCTATATTCATCTGGAATCTCCAGGACAAAATATCCCTTGTGCAATAAGGAATTAAGTAAAGATTGTAAGAGCTTTTAAATTTTAGAAGGTCCTGGAACACTGGTTTTAATAATTATGTCTTGTGTGAGTAATGAACACACCTGGACTACACCAGACTGTACTTCATAAAGAGTCCTATTGTAGTTTTCACTGTCTTTGTATAAAAATTAATCATAATCTGGAACATGAAATAGTGAGAGGGGGGCATTGTAGTGAAAATGGCATGGGTTTTGCCATCAGATAACCATCCATATTCCAGGCTTGCCTTTGCTTGTTGTGGGATCTCAGGCAAGCTACCCAAGGCATTCAAATCTCAGTTTTTGCACTTCTGCATTATGATAGGATACTACAAGAACATGCTGTTAAGCCATAAAGAGGATAAGAACATAAAAATACTATGCTGGAGTTTTCCTGCCTTTTTAAAACCAAAAACTTCTTTCAGATACGCACCCATCATGTCAAAGCACTATACAAGCATGTCAAATCTTGTCCATCTCTATGTCTGAATCAGGCAAAGTAAGCAGCACAGTAGCTGGGTGAGAAATAGCTCAAGGGACCCTCAGATGAATGATATGTAGAAGACCAGAGAGTTAGGTTAGCATAAAGACATGGAGTCAAGCTGGTCCTGTGAGAGGATGGAGGGCTGTAAAACTTACCAAACCCAAAGTTCAGGAACTGGGGCTGAAATAAAAAGCCCATTTAGGCAGGAATTTAAACAGAAATTCTGTGGGCTCAGAAACTAGGGAGAAGTAACTTCTTCTCTCAGACTGCACTTTGAAAACCAAGCAGCAGACCCAGGTTGGGACTGAGTCATTGTTCTAGGAGCAAAGCAATAACACAGAAGAGCATTTAGAACCAATAGCTGAATCTCTAGGTGCGTTCTCCAGGGTCATTCAGAGTCAGCATGGTTTTCTTTTAAAGTATTTTTAGAACTCTATCATGCGCTCCAGGAATCAATCTTCCCCAAGCCAACATTCCTAATTTCTTTAACTTGCTTTCATCTTACGGTTGTTGAGTGCATATTATGATTACTTTCTTCTGAACATATCATGATTTATCAATTGCTATCTTTAAGTGAGGGGACATGAACACAGTAATATTCTTCTGTATTTCTAGAGGCTGTACTTCCTTGAACTCAAAATTGCTTTGGCCAGGGAGGAGAAACAGATAACAAGGTCTGCCCTGACCACCCCCATCTGCTGTTAAGTTATATCTGTAACCTGAATTTGCACACTGGCATGTTTATGGATCTCAGTGTCAGACTTCATTTACATCTATGAAGCATAGTCTAAAGGATTTTAAAAGATCTTCCTGTAAAGAGGGAAGAAAACCTTCCTCCTGTTAATATTTCTTGTGTCTAATCCTTATAATCAGGTTGCCAGATTTCTGACTAGGCTCATTAATTTACTTAATTATTAGACTTTAGAAATAATTGATCCCTCAATTTAAAAAGCCTTGGGGCATAACTCAATAAAAACTTGAGCAGCTGCAATAATAACAAAATTAAAATCTATCTGCATAAAACTGCATACTTTGCCCACTTTTCCTCTGGACAGACCAATTTATAAGAACAAGTTTAGCCTCCTGCCATAAAATTAATTATAACCTGGCATGCATGGATTTAAGACACACGTTTTCCATTGACATGTGCTACCTCTAACACTAAAGAAGAAATCGGGGAAGTTTGGGGTCCATTGTTGGGAGTACTGGTGTGGACATCATACACTCTGGGGGCCTGACAGCATCACATTTTGGGTAGGTCACATAATTTATGTGTCATAATTTCCAAATTTTAAGATAAAGTTATTGGAATAAATGACCTCCATATTTCTTTCCAGCTCAAAACTTGTTTGAATCTATGAGCAATCAATGAGTTAATAGCAATCCCAACCACACAGAATTCTGTTAATATTTTATATCTTGTATATTATTCATTGCATCCAGCTATTTGATTTGTTTTCCAAACTTTAGAACCATGTTGCCATTAGCAGTTCATATTCATTTAGAATCCATGGGCCCAAAGTGATTTATGGTAGTTTATAAAACAGAGGGAAGACGTGATCTCTCTTCCCTGATATACTACAGTAGAAATTTTGTTTTGTAGTATACTCACTTATAATAACAAACTCCTTTTCCATATGCAGAAATATCTCCCAGAAATAATTAGCTGCAGAAACAGAACAATTAGGTGGTTTCAACCTTATAAAATGTGGTTCTTGGTTAATTGGCTCATATTCACATTGTGATATTTGCATCTACCACCTTACCACCTGCAAAATTTTAGCTCACAAAAATAGAAGTGAGGTTTCAAAAATATGGCCTGGTAAGTGTAGTCTAAATAGTCAGTGTGACCCGCATTTTCTATGGGCAACTTTAATAGCACTCAAAAATGTTCAAGCATATGGAAATATAAAATGTTAATCTCTGGACTGCAAAGTCTTTGCAGGAAGAGTAATGAATAGCAGGGGCTTGGAGTAACATCCAGACTTCATCTCTATTTTCTGTCCAAGCTTGTTTTCCTCTGTGGGTTCATCACCACCAGACCTCTTACACTTGAATGTATTGGGTTCTATTTTCTTTTCAGTTTTTTGACAAATGGGAACACATCTTCTACGGAAAGGCCCATGAATGATAAATAGGTTACATAGCAGTAAAGCATACTTGCCTTGAGTGGAGTTTTCTCCTTTTCATCATGGCTTAAACTAAATTCTCCACTATCTCTCAAAATTTTCCCTAGTGACCAATTATATATTAACCACACCTAGTCTGAGAAACTGGAACATGGTCTTTTTTTCCCCTTTAATCTGTGACCTGAAATTTGGAGCCAGGATCCTGATACTTACCATTAATTGACTAAGTTAACCAGACCAGACCCTTGCTACACTGAAAAAGATTCTCTTCTTGACCAAACTCTATCCAGGGTTATCTGAGCCCTTTCTCTGCTGGGCTCCAATATTGGGTTGCAAAGAAGGAAACAAAACACCAACATAATTTCTAACAGCTCACAGTCACATCCTTAGGATGACCCTAGCCCCCTTAAAGTACCTGCCTGAGAAAACTCAAGCCTACCAGAAAAATGTACTGTCTATTCCAGCCAGCTCCTCTCTCCCTGCATCTATGGGAGGGTAGGAGCTTAATTTCCATAAGTGCCAGTTATCCAGTTAGCAAACCCAGAGAGGTTTCATATGGACTAACCCCCTTCCACCATTTTGTAATTTTTCATGTCCCTGACTCCACTGGGGCCCCACTTACTCTCTCCCTACTCCCTCATTCTCCTTTTAAAACACCCAGTCATCCCTGTACAAATCAAAGTTGAATTCAGTTCACACTGGCCCTTGTTCCCTATTGCAACAGCATATTACTGATATAGGTTTGTCCTTACCACATTAGCTAGTGTCTGGCTTTGTTTGTTTATCTTTGACAAACCTACTTAAATGCCAAAGGGCACATGGTGCACAAAGGCTGAAACAGTTACAAAAGAGTTATCTTGGCCACAAGTCTTTTGGACTGGAATCATTTCAGACATGTCTGGCTTTCAAGTTACACCACACCTCTTGAATCCATGATGACCCAATATGAGAGTGCCTACGTCAGGAGAAAAAAACCCTAAGTGCTTCCAGAGATTTTCAGTGTGGAATCAGTGTCCACCAAAGGAGGAATTTTGCCTCTTTGAGACACATGAAGGAGGAGACACATGTGTTGGAGGAGGGAGGAAAAAAATAAAAGAAAGAAAAGGAAAAAGAAAGCCCTTTGAATATCAGAGAATGCCAAAATGGGCTGAGCCAGATGCAGAGAAAATAGGTGAAAGCCAAGGTCAGAGCAATATGCCACACTTGGTGTTAAAAGAATTCAGAGGAGGTTACCTGGACAGCTGGTATGAAACTCAACAAGAAGTTCTGTTCACCCTTTACTAACTAGAGAACACTCTCCATCCACACAGAATGAACACTGCTTTGAGACATTAGCAGATATATACCACAGTCACATCTCAATGGCAAGGTCAAGATCTTCTAAGTAGATTATGGAATAGACCTATATTAGATAGATTGCAATTAAAACATATTTTAGAGAGAATGAGAAAGAATGTTAAGAGATGTAGTTGTGCAGTGTGCGAAAAATAAAAACTGAAAATTGCTTCTCTCAGTAACTAACTTCTAGAAGTGACACTGATGGAAACATCTTTGCCAAAGGAAGAGGTGAGTGCTGTGTGAATCAAGGCTAATATAGCTAAACTTTTACAGAAGGTAGTATCTGGTATCTATCTTCTTTATTTTCAGTATGATAACTTTGTATTATTGTTTATGAAAGGAAATAACTGGGAAATAATCAAAGTAATACATGAAGGTTGATGAAATGAAGGTTTAATTCTAGTTCAAGACAGGTTACTGACCATATGATTTTCCTTCTCTGTCTCCCAAATACCCAGCCAATGAATGTAAAAGATAGTAAGGAATAAAAATAGATATAAACCTACAAAACCCCAGGCCATCAGAGCACCAGAGATTCTCCAACATTTCTGGAAGCAGAAAGTGTATGGGAAATGTATTATGATGTCAAGGGGAAGACATAGTCCAGAATGAATGTAGAGAAGACTAATGCTGAGGGAGCTTCCAGGCTGGCTGGCAGGCTTTTGAGAGGTTCTAGCATTAGACTGGGAGGAAAAAGTGAGCCTGGGAAAGAGGGATTAAGTGATGGTCAACAGTCAATTTCCCCCTTCATGCAGCAGGCATAAATATTGGCAACCTGGTGTATACTCCTGGGAAAAAAACATCACACAATCATTCTTTAAAAAATTTTGAATTGTCTAAGGAGAACTTGGGAAGTGAAGGTTTAGGACTGCAGGAAAAAAAGCTCTTCTTATAGCCTTTGTGGGTGTTTCCCAAGGACACTAAATCAAGGTCCTTCAATCAAGAAGCCTTACCTGTGTGCTCACAGCTTCAAGTAAAACTTATTCCTTCCACATTCTTGAATAGGGACAGATCTATTTCCAGAAAGTTGAGGAATATTTTGGCATAAAGAAAAGAGGATTTAAAAAAAAATAAGGAAAAAAAGTAGAATTAAGAATGGACTTCAACAGGAGATGGGGGGAGATGGAAACAGAAAATCTCTAATAATTATTCTTAGAGAAATGTGAGAAGATATTGTATTCATCAAACAAGAACAAGTTACTATGAAAAATGAACTATTGGTGAACCAGTGAATTTCTAGGAATTTAAAATATGATTGCAGAGGGAAAAATGATTTAAAAAAAAAAGAATTGAGAAATAAATATAAGTACATCTCTCAGAATATGGAACAAAGGAAGAAGAGAAAAACTGTGACAGAAAAAATAAGAAACAGGAGAGTTAACTCCCAAACTTTGATGTCTAATAAGAGAAATGAGCAAATGAGGTAGGAGGAAATTTTCAGAGTAATAGAAGAGACTAACAGACACCAGGGAGACATGCAGTTTCAAAATGAAAAGGCCTGTCAAGTGCCAAGCATGAGTAATAAAAATGAAGGAAAACCTAGACACACAAATGTGAAATTACAGAATGCCAAAGATAGAATTGGAAGGTCTTAAAATGTTCCACAGAGGGGAAAATAGGCCATCTAAAGAGATGGAAGGAGAAAGAGGAGGAAGGGGAGGAAGAGAAGGAAGATGGGGGAGAGGAAGAGAAGGATAATTATTATTGTTTACTACTATTTATTATTTTTATTATTCTTATAGCATTAAATATCATGTTAATAACAATAGAAGCAAAGAATTTCACACAGATTTGGTTGTTATTCCTAGACCTCACGTTGCTAGTGATGAAAGGTACTGCAAACACATCTTTTTTAAAAATTGAAGTATAGTTGATTTGAAATATTATACTAGTTGCAGGTGTACAGCATAGTGATTCAATATTTTCATAGATATACTCTATTTAAAGTTATTATAGAACATTGGCTATATTCCCTGTACTGTATATTATATCTTTGTATATTATTTATTTTTTACCTAATAATTTCTTCCTCTTACTCCACTTCTGCTATCTTGCCTCTCCCCTCATCTCTTTCCCCAAAGGTAACCACTAGTTTGCTCTCTGTATCTGTAAGTCTGTTTCTATTTTGTTATATTAATTCCTTTGTTTTATTTTTTTTAATTCCACATATAAGTGAAAACATAAAATACCTTTTCAAGATCTCTTTAAAAACAAAGTAAGTAGTTATATTATGGAGTGTATGACTTTTATCTTACAGATTAAAATTTTTAATGCAATTGATAACTTGAAGCTTGAGATAAAATTACAGTGACAGCACTGTATGAACTCAAAAATATCTGTATCTGAATCAGTCAAGATGGAAGCAAGGATGATTCCAAAATGGTCTCTAATGACTTCACAAGTATCTCTAGAGAAGACAGTGATATATGTAAAGACTTTGAAAAGAATTGCTCCATAGCAACAGAAAAGTAAGAAAACACTTCTAAATTAATAGTAAGTCTATAGAATATACTTTCATATGCTTTTTTTTTACTAATTTACTAGTTAAATATAGTAGTCAGCTATTTTATGACATATAAATATATATATTCAAGTTAGTCCAGTCCCTATGAAAAAACCTTTCATTTGGAAAAATACATGATCTGTAATGATTTCAGAATGTAATGAAATTATGTTAATAATATTAATAAATTAAAAATAATAGTAGATCTGACAGAGTTGAAAGGTAAAAAGGAGAAAGAAGTAGATAGAACAAGATGTAAAAGTTTAATTATGTTAAATAGAATTGTAGAAAGATAAACTGAAAGTGGAACACATGAAATTCTTACCTACCATAACAGGAATTCAACAGATAAATTTCAAGTTGTTAAATGAAGAAATAGAAATAATATACTATTTAAATTTGGAGACAAGAACGTCTAGAATTTTAACAAAAATGGGTAGAAGTAATTGCCTCTGGGAACAGAGAATGTATTGGGGGAATTGTGAGATTACCTTTGAGTGTTCTTTATTAAAATTAAGACAGCTCAAACTTCATAGATTATATTCAAATATACTAGGGCATACTTACAGGCCTTACTGTAAATCTGAGAATTAGGTGTTACTGATATCCCAGGTTCTCTAGGAGGAAATTGAGACTCAGAGAAGTTAAATGACTAGTTAGGAATAATAGCCTTATAGGTGATAGAAGTGAAGGTTTTATATCCAGATTTTCTAAAAGGCATTCTTTTGGAAATCTCAAAATAGGGATGGACACAAAACAGCATTATTACAAAATTGTTCAGCTCTCCTCTCATCAATGTATAGAATGTAGTTAAATCCAGGTGTTGGCAAACTTTTTTTGTAAAAGACCAGATAGTAAATATATTTTAAAATAATTTATTTAATTTATTTATTTATTGAAGTATAATTGTCTTATAATATTATATTAGTTTAATGTGTACAACACAGTGATTCAACATTCTTATACTTTACAAAATGGTCATCATTGTTAAGTATAGTTACTGTCTGTCACCACACAAAGTTATTACAATATCATTCACTATATTCCTTATGCTGTACATCACATCTCCCCTAACTTATTTATTTTATAACTGGAAGTTTGTACCTCTTAATCTCCATCACCTATGTCCCCATCCCCCTTCATCCTTCCCCTCTGGCAACCACCTGTTTGTTCTCTATGAGTCTGTTCCTGTTTTGTTATGTTTGTTTGTTTGTTCTGTTTTTTAGATTCCACATATAAGTAAAATCATACCAAATAGTTAATAGTTTTGACACTGCCCATCATGTAATCTCTGTCACATTTACCTCTGCCATTGGGGCACAAAAGCTGCCATAGACAATCTGTAACTGGATGTGTATGGTCGAATTTGGCTTGCGGGCTATAGTTTGTCAACACTTGGATCAATATATCAACTCTCTCTCTTAATTTTCTTTCTCTCTCTCTCTCTCTCTCTCTCTCTCTCTTTTTTCCACTTCTTGGAACAGGAGTAGGATTGTGCTTTCACTGGGCATAATCCACAGTCTTCCTCTAACTCCTAAAGTTATTACATGCACATAATTGTACAAGTATCCATACCACTCATGGCATCAGACAAAAATCTCTGTGAAAAGACTAAATCACTGCTTCAATGCTCAGGAGTAACATGGAAGTGGCAAAATTTCATCAGCTTAGGATTAATTGAGGTGTTTAGTGAATATCAGGGTAGGTGATGTCCAGTTTTTATTTATAGAATTTAAGTGGGCACAGAGCTGAGCCAGGAAAGGGATGTTTACTTGATTGGTTGATGCAGTCATGATTCATTTAAGATGACAGAAATGGGGCATGTGAAAAACCCAGTAGAGTCTATAACTAGATTTTTCAAATACCATCAAAGCAAAGAAGGAAAGGACATTCGTGATGTGTCAGCCAATGGCCTGAGAACTGAAAAACTCTCTTTTGTGTGCTTTCAACAGAAGAATCAGTTCTCTTTTTCTATACAGGTCCTCATAGAAAAAATTTGATAAAATTTGAATTTCTGGGACAGAGAATCCTATTAGTGTAGCCACTGCTCTCTCCTTGGGAAGGAAGAACAGACACTGATTCTCCCCTACTTTTGGACTGTATGAAGTATGGCTGGGTATTTCTTCAAAGAAAAGTCTAGGTTGGGAAGACCTTCAAGATGGCAGAGGAGTAAGATGTGGAGATCACCTTCCTCCCCACAAATGCAACAGAAATACATCCACATGTGGAACAACTCCTACAGAAGACCTACTGAACGCTGGCAGAAGACCTCAGACCTCCCAAAAGGCAAGAAACTCCCCCAAGTACCTGGGTAGGGCAAAAGAAAAAAGAAAAAGAAGAGTCAAAAGAATAGGGATGGGACCTACACCTCTGGGAGGGAGCTGTGAAGGAGGAAAAGTTTTCACACACTAGGAAGCCCCTTCACTGGAAGAGATGGGGATTGGCGGGGTGGGGGGAGATTTGGAGCCATGGAGGAGTGTGCAGCAACAGGGGTGCAAAAGGCAAAGTGGAGAGATTCCTGCCCAGAGGGTTGGTGCTGACCAGCACTCACCAGCCCGAGAGGCTTGTCTGCCCACCCGCTGGGACAGGCGGGGGCTGGGAGCTGAGGCTTGGGCTTCGGAGATCAGATCCCAGGGAGAGGACTGGGGTTGGCTGTGTGAACACAGCCTGAAGGGGTTAGTGCACCACGGCTAGCCGGCAGGGAGTGCAGGGAAAAGTCTGGAACTGCCTAAGAGGCAAGAGACCATTGTTTCAAGGTGCATGAGGAGAGGGAATTCAGAGCACCACCTAAAAGAGCACCAGAGATGGGCGCAAGACGTGGCTATCAGCGCAGACCCCAGAGATGGGCATGAGACACTAAGGCTGCTGCTTCAGCCACCAAGAAGCCTGTGTGTGAGCACAGGTCACTGTCCACACCTCCCATCCCAGAATCATGTGCAGCCCACCACTGCCAGGGTCCTGTGATTCAGGGACAATTTCCCCAGGAGAACACACATCGCGCCTAAGGCTGGTGCAATGTCATGCCAGTCTCTGCCGCCGCAAGCTCGCCACATGTTCCGTACCCCTCCTTTCCCCCTGCCTTAGTGAGCCAGAGCCCCCTAATCAGCTTCTATTTTAACACTGTCCTGTCTGAGTGAAGAACAGATGCCCTCAGGCGACCTACATGCAGTGGAGGGGACAAATCAAAGCTGAACACCAGGAGCTGTGCGAACAAACAAGAGAAAGGGAAATTTCTCCCAGCTGCCTCAGGAGCATCAGATTAAATCCCCACAATCACCTTGATGTACCCTGCATCTGTGGAATACCTGAATAGACAACAAATCATCCCATACTTGAGGTGGTGGACTTTGGGAGCAACTGTAGACTTGGGGTTTGCTTTCTGCATCTAATTTGTTTCTGGCCTTATGTTTATCTTAGTGAAGTATTTAGAGTTTATTATCAATGGTAAATTTGTTTATTGATTTGGTTGCTCTCTTCCCCTTTTTAAAAAATGTATAGATATTTTTTTTTCCTTTTTTCTCTTTTTCTGAGTGTGTATGTGTATGCTTCTTTGTGTGATTTTGTCTGTAAAGCTTTGCTTTTACTATTTGTCCTAGGGTTATCTCTGCCCTTTAAAAATTTTTTTTGTATAGTTTATTTTTTTAATAAAAAATAAAAACTTTTTATTTGGATTTAATTTTACACTCACTTAGAAGTTGCAAAAATAATATAGAGAGCTCCTGTGTACCCTTCAGCCAGCTTCATAGAATTTTATCAAAACCAGGAAAGTCCTGTTGTTACAACACCATTAACCATAGACCTTATTTGGATTTTATCAGTTTTACAAGCACTCTTTTTGTGTCTATAAAATTTACTACATGTACAGATTTATTTGATCACCACCAAAATCAGGGCACAGAAGTTCTCCAAAATATCAAAGAAACTCCTTGTGCTGTCACTTCATAGTCATACCCTCACCCTAACTCCTTCAAACTTCTTTTGTTCTTGAACATGTTATATTTCTTCATCTATGCATTTGTTCTGGCTCTTTTAAATGTTCTTTAAATGCTCTTGGTTAGCGTTCTGATTTCTGAAGCTGATACAGTAGCCCTTCCTGGAATATAGCTTTAGTTATAGTGAAATATACTTTTTATAATTTTGTTAGTAAGGGTTTAGGGCCTTAGGTACGGCTTTGTGAGATTAATATTTGTACACTTTTTGCTTTGCTGTTAATGTAAAAGTATGTTTTTTTTTTTTTTTAACATCTTTATTTGAGTATAACTGTTTTACAATAGTGGGTTAGTTTCTCCTTTACAACAAAGTGAATCAGTTATACATATACATATGTTCCCATAACTCTTCCCTCTTTTGTCACCCTCCCTCCCACCCTCCCTATCCCACCCCTCTAGGTGGTCACTAAGTACAGAGGTGAACTCCCTGTGCTATGCTGTAGCTTCCCACTAGCTATCTAATTTACATTTGGTAGTGTGTATATGTCCCTGCCACTCTCTCACATCGTCACAGCTTACCCTTCCCCCTCCCCATATCCTCAAGTCCATGCTCTAGTAGGTCTGTGTTTTATTCCCTCCTACCACTAATCTCTTCATGACATTTTTTTTTTTTTAGATTCCATATATATGTGTTAGCATACGGTATTTGTTTTTGTCCTTCTGACTTACTTCACTCTGTATGACAGATTCCAGGTCTATCCACCTCATTACAAATAACTCAGTTTCATTTCTTTTTATGGCTGAGTAATATTCCATTGTATATATGTGCCACATCTTCCTTATCCATTCATCTGTTGATGGACACTTAGGTTGCTTCCATGTCCTGGCTATCGTAAATAGAGCTGCAATAAACATTTTGGTACATGACTCTTTTTGAATTATGGTTTTCTCAGGGTATATGCCAAGTAGTGGGATTGCTGGGTCATATGGTAGTTCTATTTGTAGTTTTTTAAGGAACCTCCATACTGTTCTCCATAGTGGCTGTATCATTTTACATTCCCACCAGCAGTGCAAGAGTGTTCCCTTTTCTCCACACCCTCTCCAGCATTTATTGTTTCTAGAGTTTTTGATGATGGCCAATCTGGCCGGTGTGAGATGGTATCTCATTGTAGTTTTGATTTGCATTTCTCTAATGATTAATGATGTTGAGCATTTTTTCATGTGTTTGTTGGCTATCTGTATATCTTCTTTGGAGAAATGTCTATTTAGTTCTTCTGCCCATTTTTGGATTGGGCTGTTTGTTTTTTTGTTATTGAGCTGCATGAGTTGCTTATAAATTTTGGATATTAATCCTTTGTCAGTTGCTTCATTTGCAACTATTTTCTCCCATTCTGAGGGTTGTCTTTTGGTCTTGTTTATGGTATCCTTTGCTGTGCAAAAGCTTTTAAGTTTCATTAGATCCCATTTGTTTATTTTTGTTTTTATTTCCATTTCTCTAGGAGATGGGTCAAAAAGGATCTTGCTGTGATTGATGTCATAGAGTGTTCTGCCTATGTTTTCCTCTAAGAGTTTGATAGTGTCTGGCCTTACATTTAGGTCTTTAACCCATTTTGAGTTTATTTTTGTGTATGGTGTTAGGGAGTGTTCTAATTTCATACTTCTACAGGTAGCTGTCCAGTTTTCCCAACACCACTTATTGAAGAGGCTGTCTTTTCTCCAATGTATATTCTTGCCTCCTTTATCAAAGATAAGGTGACCATATGTGTGTGGGTTTATCTCTGGGCTTTCTATCCTGTTCCATTGATCTATATTTCTGTTTTTGTGCCAGTACCATAGTGTCTTGATTACTGTGGCCTTGTAGTATAGTCTGAAGTCAGGGAGCCTGATTCCTCCAGCTCCATTTTTCGTTTTCAAGATTGCTTTGGCTATTCGGGGTCTTTTGTGTTTCCATACAAATTGTGAAATTCTTTTTTCTAGTTCTGTAAAAAATGCCAGTGGCAATTTGATAGGGATTGCATTGAATCTGTATATTGCTTTGGGTAATACAGTCATTTTCACTATGTTGATTCTTCCAATCCAAGAACATGGTATATTTCTCCACCTATTTGTATCATCTTTAATTTCTTTCATCAGTGTCTTATAGTTTTCTGCATACAAGTCTTTTGTCTCCTTAGGTAGGTTTATTCCTAGATATTTTATTCTTTTTGTTGCAATGGTAAATGGGAGTGTTTTCTTAATTTCATTCTCAGATTTTTCATCATTAGTGTATAAGAATGCCAGAGATTTCTGTGCATTAACTTTGTATCCTGCTACTTTACCAAATTCATTGATTAGTTCTAGTAGTTTTCTGGTAGCGTCCTTAGTATTCTCTATATATAGTATCATGTCATCTGCAAACAGTGACAGCTTTACTTCTTCTTTTCCTATTTGGATTCCTTTTATTTCTTTATTTTCTCTAATTGCTGTGGCTAGAACTTCCAAAACTATGTTGAATAAGAGTGGTGAGAGTGGGCAACCTTGTCTTGTTCCTGATCTTAGTGGAAATGGTTTCAGTTTTTCACCATTGAGAACAATGCTGGCTGTGGGTTTGTCATATATTGCCTTTATTATATTGAGGAAAGTTCCCTCTATGCCTACTTTCTGCAGGGTTTTTATCATAAATGGGTGTTGAATTTTGTCAAAAGCTTTCTCTGCATCTATTGAGATGATCATATGGTTTTTCTCCTTCAGTTTGTTGATATGGTGTATCACGTTGATTGATTTACGTATATTGAAAAATCCTTGCATTCCTGGAATAAACCCTACTTGATCATGGTGTATGATCCTTTTAATGTGCTGTTGGATTCTGTTTGCTAGTATTTTGTTGAGGATTTTTGCATCTATGTTCATCAGTGATATTGGCCTGTAGTTTTCTTTCTTTGTGACGTCTTTGTCTGGTTTTGGTATCAGGGTGATGGTGGCCTCGTAGAATGAGTTTGGGAGTGTTCCTACCTCTGCTATCTTTTGGAAGAGTTTCAGAAGGATAGGTGTTAGCTCTTCTCTAAATGTTTGATAGAATTCGCCTGTGAAGCCATCTGGTCCTGGGCTTTTGTTTGTTGGAAGATTTTTAATCACAGTTTCAAATTCAGTGCTTGTGATTGGTCTGTTCATGTTTTCTATTTCTTCCTGGTTCAGTCTTGGCAGGTTGTGCATTTCTAAGAATTTGTCCATTTCTTCCAGGTTGTCCATTTTATTGCCATAGAGTTGCTTGTAGTAATCTCTAATAATCTTTTGTATTTCTGCAGAGTCAGTTGTTACATCTCCTTTTTCATTTCTAATTCTATTGATTTGAGTCTTCTCCCTTTTTTTCTTGATGAGTCTGGCTAATGGTTTATCAATTTTATTTATCTTCTCAAAGAACCAGCTTTTACTTTTATTGATCTTTGCTATTGTTTCCTTCATTTCTTTTTCATTAATTTCTGATCTGATCTTTATGATTTCTTTCCTTCTGCTAAATTTGGGGTTTTTTTGTTCTTCCTTCTCTAATTGCTTTAGGTGCAAAGTTAAGTTGTTTATTCGAGTTGCTTCCTGTTTCTTAAGGTATGATTGTATTGCTATAAACTTCCCTCTTAGAACTGCTTTTGCTGTATCCCATAGGTTTTGGGTCGTCGTGTCTCCATTGTCATTTGTTTCTAAGTACTTTTTGATTTCCTCTTTGATTTCTTCAGTGATCACTTCGTTATTAAGTAGTGTATTGTTTAGCCTCCATGTGCTTGTATTTTTTACAGATCTTTTCCTGTAATTGATATCTAGTCTCATAGCGTTGTGGTCAGAAAAGATACTTGATACGATTTCAATTTTCTTAAATTTGCCAAGGCTAGATTTGTGACCCAAGATATGATCTATCCTGGAGAATGTTCCATGGGCACTTGAGAAAAATGTGTATTCTGTTGTTTTTGGATGGAATGTCCTATAAATATCAAGTAAATCCATCTTGTATAATGTATCATTTAAAGCTTGTGTTTCTTTATTTATTTTCATTTTGGATGATCTGTCCATTGGTGAAAGTGGGGTGTTAAAGTCCCCTACTATGATTGTGTTACTGTCGATTTCCCCTTTTATGGCTGTTAGTATTTGCCTTATGTATTGAGGTGCGCCTATGTTGGGTGCATAAATATTTACAATTGTTATATCTTCTTCATGGTTCGATCCCTTGATCATTATATAGTGTCCTTCTTTGTCTCTTGTAATAGTTTTTATTTTAAAGTCTATTTTGTCTGATATGAGAATTGCTACTCCAGCTTTCTTCTGATTTCCATTTGCATGGAATATCTTTTTCCATCCCCTCACTTTCAGCCTGTAAGTGTCCCTAGGTCTGAAGTGGGTCTCTTGTAGACAGCATATATATGGGTCCTGTTTTTGTATCCATTCAGCCAGTCTGTGTCTTTTGGTGGGAGCATTTAATCCATTTACATTTAAGGTAATTATTGATATGTGCGTTCCTATTACCATTTGCTTAATTGTTTCAGGTTGTTCTTGTAGGTCTTTTCCTTCTCTTATGTTTCTTGCTTAGACAAGTTCCTTTAGCATTTGTTGTAAAGCTGGTTTGGTGGTGCTGTACTCTCTCAGCTTTTGCTTGTCTGTAAAGGTTTTAATTTCTCCATCAAATCTGAATGAGATCCTTGCTGGGTAGAGTAGTCTTGGTTGTAGGTTTTTTTCCTTCATCACTTTAAATATGTCCTGCCACTCCCTTCTGGCTTGTAGAGTTTCTGCTGAAAGATCAGATGTTAGCCTTATGGGGATTCCCTTGTGTGTTATTTGTTGTTTTTCCCTTGCTGCTTTTAATATGTTTTCTTTGTATTTAATTTTTGACAGTTTAATTATTATGTGTCTCGGCGTGTTTATCCTTGGGTTTATCCTGTATGGGACTCTCTGTGCTTCCTGGACTTGGTTGACTATTTCCTTTCCTATATTAGGGAAGTTTTCAACTATAATCTCTTCAAATATTTTCTCAGTCCCTTTCTTTTTCTCTTCTTCTTCTGGGACCCCTATGATTCGAATGTTGGTGCATTTAATGTTGTCCCAGAGATCTCTGAGACTGTCCTCAGTTCTTTTCATTCTTTTTTCTTTCTTCTGCTCTGCAGTAGTTATTTCCACTATTTTATCTTCCAGGTCACTTATCCGTCCTTCTGCCTCAGTTATTCTGCTACTGATCCCGTCTAGAGTATTTTTCATTTCATTTATTGTGTTGCTCATCGTTACTTGCTTCCTCTTTATTTCTTCTAGGTCCTTGTTAACTGATTCTTGCAATTTGTCTATTCTATTTCCAAGATTTTGCATCATCTTCACCATCATTATTCTAAATTCTCTTTCAGGTAGATTGGCTATTACCTCTTCATCTGTTAGGTCTGGTGTGTTTTTATCTTGTTCCTTCATCTGCTGTGTGTTTTTCTGTCTTCTCATTTTGCTTATCTTACTATGTTTGGGGTCTCCCTTTTGCAGGCTGCAGGTTCGAATTTCTATCTATTTTTGGTGGCTGTCCCCAGTGGCTGAGGTTGGTTCAGTGGGTTGAGTAGGTTTCCTGGTTGGGGGGACCAGTTCCCCTGTTCTGGTGGATGAGGCTGGATCCCGTCTCCCTGGTGGGTAGGTCCACGTCTGGGGGCATGTATGGGGATGTCGGTAGCCTTACTGTGATTCTAGGCCGCCTCTCTGCTAATGGATGGGGCTGTAGACCTGTCTCGCTCTTTGTTGGGGATAGGGTGTCCAGCACTGTTTGTTGCTGGTCCTTGAGTGAATCTGGGTCTTGGTGTTGAGATGGAGGTCTCTGGGAGATTTTCGCCGTTTGATATTACGTGGAGCTGAGAGGTCTCTTGTGGACCAGTGTCCTGAGGTTAGTTCTCCCACCTCAGAGACACAGCCTTGACACCTGGCTGGAGTGCCAAGAGCCTTTAATCCACACGGCTCAAAACAAAAGGGAGAAAAAAGTAGAAAGTCAAGAAAGGAAGGAAGAAAGGAGGAAGGGAGGGAAGGAAGGAAGGAAGGGAGGGAAGGAAGGAAGGAAGGGAGGGAAGGAAGGAAGAAAGGAAGGGAGGGAGGAGGAAAGGAAGGGAGAAAGGAAGGAGGGAATAAAGAAAGGAAGTGAGGGAGGAAGAAAGGAAGGGAGGAAGGAAGGAGGGAATAAAAGGAAGGGAGGGAGGAAGAAAGGAAGGGAGGAAGGAAGGAGGGAATAAGGAAAGGAAGGGAGGGAGGAAGAAAGGAAGGGAGGAAGGGAGGAGAGAATAAAGAAAGGAAGGGAGGGAGGAAGAAAGGAAGAGAGGGAGGAAGAAAGGAAGGGAGGGAGGAAGAAAGGAAGGGAGGAAGGAAGGAGGGAATAAAGAAAGGAAGGGAGGGAGGAAGGAAGGAGGGAATAAAGAAAGGAAGGGAGGGAGGAAGAAAGGAAGGGAAGAAGGAAGGAGGGAATAAAGAAGGGAGGGAGGAATAAAGGAAGAGAGGGAGGAAGAAAGGAAGGGAGGGAGGAAGAAAGGAAGGGAGGAAGGAAGGAGGGAATAAAGGAAGGAAGGGAGGGAGGAAGAAAGGAAGGGAGGAAGGAAGGAGGGAATAAAGGAAGGAAGGGAGGGAGGAAGAAAGGAAGGGAGGAAGGAAGGAGGGAATAAAGAAAGGAAGGGAGGAAGGAAGGAGGGAATAAAGGAAGGAAGGGAGGAAGGAAGGAAGGGAGGAAGGAAGGAAGGAGGGAAATAGGAAAAGGAGGGAAGAAAGGAAGAAAGAAAGGGGAGAAGACAAAATAAAGTAGGGTAAAATACAATTATTAAAATAACAAAATAATTATTAAGAAGAAAAATTTCTATTAAAGAAAAAAAAAAAAATGGTCGGTCTAACCCCAGGACAAATGGTGAAAACAAAGCTATACAGACAAAATCTCACACAGCAGCACCCACATACACACTCACAAAAAGAAAAAAGTGGAAAATAATAGTATATCTTGCTCCCAAAGTCCACTTCCTCAACCTGGGATATTTCGCTGTCTATTCAGGTTTTCCACAGATGCAGGGCACTTCAAGCTGACTGTGGAGCTTTAACCTGCTGTTTCTGAGGCTGCTGGGAGGGACCACCCCCTCTCTTTGTTCGCACAGCTCCTGGGGCTCAGCCCTGGACCTGGCCCCGCCTCTGTGCGCAGGTCGTCCGAGGGCGTCTGCCCTTCGCTCAGAGAGGGCGGGGTCAAAGGAGCAGCGTTAACGGAGCAGTTGATTCGGGGGCTCTGGCTCAGTCAGGCGGTGGGTGGGGGGGCACGGATGTGGGGCGAGTCCGCGGCGGCAGAGGCCGGCGTGACGCTGCACCGGCCTGAGGCACGCCGCGCGTTTTCCCGGGGAAGCTGTCCCAGGATCCCGGGACCCCGGCGCTGGCGGGCTGCACAGGCTCCCGGGAGGGGCGGTGTGGAGAGTGACCTGCGCTCGCACACAGGCCTCTTGGTGGCGGCAGCAGCAACCGTAGCGCCCCACACCCGTCTCTGTTGTGCGCGCCGACAGCCGCAGCTCGCGCCCGTTTCTGGGGCTCCTTTATGTGGTGCCCTTAATTCTCTTTCCTCGCGCCCCAGGAAGCGAAGAGGCAAGAAAAAGTCTCTTGTCTCTTCGGCAGCTCCGCGCCCGTTTCTGGAGCTCCTTTAAGCGGCGCGCTTAAACCCCTCTCCTCGCGCAGCAGGAGGTAAAGAGGGAAGAAAAGGTCTCTTGCCTCTTCGGCAGCTCCAGACTTCTCCCGAACTCCCTCCCGGCCCGCCGTGGTGCGCTAACCCCTTCAGGCTGTTTTCGCTCTGCCAACTCCAGACCTTTCCCTGGGATCCGCCCGAGGCTCAGTTCCCAGCCCCGCCCGCCGCGGCGGATGAGCAGACAAGCCTCTCGGGCTGGTGAGTGCTGATCGGCACCGATCCTCCGTGCGGGAATCTCTCCGCTTTGCCCTCCGCACCCTGTTGGCTGTGGTCTCCTCCGCGGCTCCGAAGCCTCCCCCTCCGCCACCCGCAGTCTCCGCCCGCGAAGGGGCTTCTAGTGTGCGGGAACCTTTCCTCCCTCTCGGCTCCCTCCCACTGGTGCAGGTCCTGTCCCTATTCTTTTGTCTCTATTCTTTTTTCTTTTGCCCTAACAAGGTACGTGGGGGGGTTTCTTGCCTGAGGTCTGAGGTCTGAGGTCTTCTGCCAGCGTTCGGTGGGTGTTCTATAGGAGAAGTTCCACGTGTAGATGTATTTCTGATGTATCTGTGAGGAGGAAGAGTGATCCCCGCGTCTTACTCTTCCGCCATCTTCTCGCTCTAAAAGTATGTTTTTTGATTATATTTTCTATCATGTTATTGCTGGTCCACAGAAAAATTACTGGTCTTTCTAGCTCCTTTCTCTTCTTTTGGCTCATATTTCTTCAACTCTTATTTCTTTTCTTATTTTTATTTATTTATTTATTTTTTTTTTCTGGGAGGTCTGTGTCTTTATTCCCGTCTTACCCCCAGGTTCTTTATGACTTTTCTTTTTTTCATAGATTCCATATATATGTGTTAGCATATGGTATTTGTCTTTCTCTTTCTGACTTATGTCACTCTGTATGACAGACTCTAGGTCCATCCACCTCACTACAAATAACTCAATTTCATTAATTTTATGGCTGAGTAATATTCCATTGTATATATGTGCCACATCTTCTTTATCCATTCACCTATTGATAGACACTTAGATTGCTTCCATCTCCTGGCTATTGCAAATAGAGCTGCAATGAACATTTTGGTACATGACTCTTTTTGAATTATGGTTTTCTCAGGGTATATGCCCAGTAGTGGTATTGCTGGGTCATATGGTAGTTCTATTTGTAGTTTTTTAAGGAATCTCCATACTGTTCTCCATAGTGGCTGTAGCAATTCACAATTCCACTAGCAGTGCAAGAGTATTCCCTTTTCTCCACACCCTCTCCAGCATTTATTGTTTCTATATTTTTTGATGATGGCCATTCTGACCAGTGTGAGATGATACCTCATTGTAGTTTTGATATGCATTTCTCTAATGATTAGTGATGTTGAGCATTCTTTCATGTGTTTTTTGGCAACCTGTATATCTTCTTTGGAGAAATGTCTATTTAGGTCTTCTGCCCATTTTTAGATTGGGTTGTTTGTTTTTTTGTTAGTGAGCTGCATGTGCTGCTTGTAAATTTTGGAGATTAATCCTTTGTCAGTTGCTTCATTTGCAAATATTTTCTCCCATTCTGAGGGTTGTCTGTATAGTTTTTAGTGCTTATTTTCATTGGTTGATTTGTTTTTTAGTTTAGTTGCTCTCTTCTTTCTTTTTGTTTCATTTTTTATTACTTTTTAATTTTTTATTAATAATTATTTTTTATTTTAATAACATTTTATTTTATTTTTCTTCCTTTCTTTTTTCTTACTTTTCTTCTGAGCCATCTGGCTGACAGTTTCTTAGTGCTCTGGTTGGGTGTCAGGCCAGTGCCTCTGAGGTGGGAGTGGTGAGTTCAGGACTCTGGTCCACCAGAGACCTCCCATGTCCACATAATATCAAATAGCAAAAGCTCTTCCAGAGATCTCCATCTCAACACTAAGACCTAGCTCCACTCAATGACCAGCAAGCTACAATGCTGGACACCCTATGCCAAACAACTAGAAAGACAGTAGTACAATCCCACCCACAGGCAGGAAGGCTGCCTAAAATCATAATAAGGTCACAGACACACCAAAACACACCACTGGATATAGTCCTGCCCACCAGAAAGACAAGACGCAACCTCATTCGCCAGAACACAGGTACTAGCCACGTCCACCAGGAAGCTTGCACAACCCACTGAACCAACCTTAGCCACTGGGGGTAGATACCAAAAACATTGGGAACTATGAACCTCCAGTCTGCTAAAAGGAGACCCCAAACACCATAAACTGAGGCAAATGAGAAGACAAAGAAACACACATCAGATGAAGGAGCAAGGTAAAAACCCACCAGACCAAACAACTGAAGATGAAATAGGCAGTCTACCTGAAGAGTAGTGATAGTAAAGATGATCCAAAATCTTGGAAATAGAATGGAGAAAATACGAGAAACTTTAAACAAGGACCTAGAAGAACTAAAAAGCAAACAAACAATGATGAAAAACACAATAAATGAAATTAAGAATTCTCTAGAAGGAATCAAACGCAGAATAACTGAGGCAGAAGAACGGATAAGTGACCTGGAAGGTAAAATAGTGGAAATAACTACTGCAGAGCAGAATAAAGAAAAAAGAATGAAAAGAATGGAGGACAGTCTCGGAGACCTCTGGGGCAACATTAAATGCACATTAAATGCAACATTAAACATTGGAATTATAAGGGTCTGAGAAAATATTTGAAGAAATTATTCTTGAAAACATCCCTAATATGGGAAAGGAAATATTCAATCAAGTGTAGGAAGTGCAGAGAGTCCCATACAGGATTAATCCAAGGAGAAACACACAAAGACACATGTTAATCAAGCTATCAAAAATTAAATACAAAGAAAAAATATTAAAAGCAACAAGGAAAAAACAACAAATAACATAAAAGGGATTCCCCATAAGGTTAACAGCTGATCTTTCAGCAGAAACTCTGCAAGCCAGAAAGGAGTGATAGAACATATTTAAAGTGATACAAGGGAAAAACATACAACCAAGATTACTCTACACAGCGAGGATCTCATTCAGATTCAACAGAGAAATTAAAATCTTTACAGACAAGCAAAAGCTAACAGAATTCAGCACCACCAAACCACCTCTACATCAAATGTTAAAGGAACCTCTCTAAGTTGGGAACACAAGAGAAGGAAAAGACCTAAAATAACAAACCAAAAACAATTAAGAAAATGGTAATAGGAACATATGTATCAATAATTACCTTGAATGTAAATGGATTAAATACTCCAACCAATAGACTAGCTGAATGGATACAAAAACAAGACCCAAATATATGCTGTCTACAAGATACCCACTTCAGACCTAGGGGAACATACAGAATGAAAGTGAGGAGTTGAAAAAGGATATTCCATGCAAATGGAAATCAAAAGAAAGCTGGAGTAGTGATTCTCATATCAGACAAAATAGACTTTAAAATAAAGACTATTACAAGAGACAAAGAAGGACACTACATAATGATTAAGGGATCGCTCCATGAAGAAGATAAAACAATTGTAAATATTTATGCACCCAACAGAGGAGCACCTCGATACATAAGGCAAATGCTAACAGCTGTAAAAGGGGAAATCGACAGTAACACAATCATAGTAGGGGACTTTAACATCCCACTTTTACCAATGGACAGATCATCCAAAATAAAAATAAATAAGAAAACACAGCTTTAAATGATACATTAAACAAGATGGCCTTAATTGATATTTATAGGATATTCCATCCAAAAACAACAGAACACACTTTTTTCTCAAATAATCATGGAACATTCTCCAGGATACATTACATCGTGTGTCACAAATCAAGCCTTGTTAAAATTAAGAACACTGAGGTTGAATCAAGTATCTTTTCTGACCACAACACTATGAGAGTAGATATCAATTACAGGAAAATATCTGTAAAAAATAGAAACACATGGAAGCTAAACAATACACTACTAAATAACCAAGAAATGACTGAAGAAACCAAAGAGGAAATCAAAAAATACCTAGAAACACATGACAATGAAAACAGGATGACCCAAAACCTATGGGATGCAGCAAAAGCAGTAGTAAGAGGGAAGTTTATCACAATACAGTCCTACCTCAAGAAACAAGAAAAATCTCAAATAAACAACCTAATCTTACATCTAAAGCAATTAGAGAAAGAAGAACAAGAAAAACCAAAGTTAGCAGAAGGAAAGAAATCATAAAGGTCAGATCACAAATAAATGAAAAAGAAAAGAAGGAAATAATAGCAAAGATCAATAAAACTAAAACGTGGTTCTTTGAGAAGATAAACAAAATTGATAAACCATTAGCTAGACTCATCAACAAAAAAAGGGAGAAGACTCAAATCAATAGAATTAGAAATGAAAAAGGAGAAGTAACAAGTGCCACTGTAGACATACAAAGCATCATGAGAGATTACTACAAGCAACTATATGCCAACAAAATGGACAACCTGGAAGAAATGGACAAATACTTAGAAAAGCACAACCTTCTGAGACTAAACCAGGAAAAAATAGAAAATATAAACAGACCAATCACAAGCACTGAAATTGAGACTGTGATTAAAAATATTCCAACAAAAGCCCAGGACCAGATGGCTTCACAGGTGAATTTTATCAAACATTTAAAGAAGAGTTCACAACTATCCTTCTCAAACTCCTCCAAAATATAGCAGAGGGAGGAACACTCTCACACTCATGCTATGTGGCACCATCACCCTGATCCCTAAAGCAGACAAAGATGTCACAAAGAAAGAAAACTACAGGCCATTATCACTGATTAACATAGATGCAAAAATCCTCAACCAAATACTAACAAACAGAATCCAACAGCACATTTAAAGTATCATACACCATGATCAAGTAGGGTTTATCCTATGAATGCAAGGATTCTTCAATATAGGCAAATCAATCAATGTGATACACCATATTAACAAATTGAAGGAGAAAATCCGTATGATCATCTCAATAGATGTAAAAAAGCTCCTGACAAAATTCAACACCTGGGCTTCCCTGGTGGTGCAGTGGTTGAGAGTTCGCCTGCCGATGCGGGGGACGTGGGTTTGTGCCCTGGTCTGGAAGCATCCCATATGCCGAAGAGCGACTGGGCCCATGAGCCATGGCCTCTGAGCCTGCACGTCCAGAGTCTGTGCTCCACAACAGGAGAGGCCACAACAGTGAGAGGCCCGTGTACCAAAAAAAAAAAAAAAAAAAAAAAAAAAAAAATTCAACGCCCATTTATGATAAAAAACCCTCCAGAAAATAGGCATAGAAGGACCTTACCTCAATGTAATAAAGGCCATATATGAAAAACCCAGAGCCAACATCATTCTCAATGGTGAAAAACTGAAACTATTTCCTGTAAGATCAGAAACAAGACAAGGTTGCCCAGTATCACCCCTATTATTCAACGTAGTATTGGAAGTTTTAGCCACAGCAATCAGAGAAGAAAAAGAAATAAAAGGAATCCAAATTGGAAAGAAGAAAGCTTTCACTCTTTGCAGATGACATGATACTATACATACAGAATCCTAAAGATACTACCAGATAACTACTAGAGCTAATCAATGAATTTGGTAAAGTAGCAGGATACAAAATTAATGCACAGCAATCTCTTTCATTCCTATACACTAATGAAGAAAAATCTGAAAGAGAAATCAAGGAAGCACTCCCCTTTACCACTGCAACCAAAAGATTGAAATACCTAGGAATAAACCTACCTAAGGAGACAAAAGACCTTTATGCAGAAAACTATAAGACACTGATAAAAGAAATTAAAGATGATACAAGCATATGAAGAGACATACCATATTCTTGGATTGGAAGAACGAATATGGTGAAAATGACTATACTACCCACAGCAATCTACAGATTCAGTGCAATCCCTATCAAACTACCAGTGGCATTTTTCTCAGAAGTAGAACAAAAAATTTCACAATTTGTATGGAAACACAAAAGACCTTGAATAGCCAAAGCAATTTTGAGAACGAAAAACGGAGCTGGAGGAATCAGGCTCTCTGACTTCAGAGTATACTACAAAGCTACAGTAATCAACACAGTATGGTACTGGCACAAAAACAGAGATATAGATCAATGGAACAGGATAGAAAGCCCAGAGATAAACCTACACACATATGGTCACTTTATTTTTGATAAAGGAGGCAATAATATACAGTGGAGAAAAGACAGCCTCCTTAATAAGTGGTGCTGGGAAAAATAGACAGTTATATGTAAAAGAATGAAATTAGAACACTCCCTAACACCATACACAAAAATAAACTCAAAATGGATTAAATACCTAAATGTAAGGTCAGACACTGTAAAACTCTTAGAGGAAAACATAGGGAGAACACTCTATGACATAAATCACAGCAAGATACTTTTTGACTCATCATCTAGGGAAATGGAAAGAAAAACAAAAATAAACAAATGGGACTTAATGAAACTTAAAAGCTTTTGTATGCACAGCAAAGGAAAGCATAAACAAGATGAAAAGACAACTCTCAGAATGGGATAAAATATTTGCAAATGAAGCAACTGACAAAGGATTAATCTCCAAAATACACCAGCAGCTCATGCAGCTCAATATCATAAAGACAAAAAACCCAATCCAAAAATGGGCAGAAGACCTAAATAGACATTTCTCCAAAGAAGCTATACAGATTGCCAAAAAACACATGAAAGAATGCTCAACATCACTAATCATTAGAGAAATGCAAATCAAAACTGCAATGAGGTATCACCTTACACCAGTCAGAATGACCATCATCAAAAAATCTACAAACAGTAAATGCTGGAGAGGATGTGGAGAAAAGGAACCCTCTTACACTGTTGGAGGGAATGTAAACTGATACAGCCGCTATAGAGAACAGTATGGAGATTCCTTAAAAAACTACAAATAGAACTACCATATGACCCAACATTTCCACTACTGGGCATATAACCTGAGAAAACAATAGTTCAAAAAGAGTCATGTACCACAATGTTCATTGTAGCTCTATTTACAATAGCCAGGACATGAAAGCAACCTAAGTGTCCATTGACAGATGAATGGATAAAGAAGATGTGACACATATATACAATGGAATGTTACTCAGCCATAAAAAGAAATGAAATTGAGTTATTTGTACTGAAGTGGCTGGGCCTAGAGACTATCATACAGGTTGAAGTCAGAAAGAGAAAAACAAATACCGTAAGCTAACACATTCCATGTATATGGAATTTTAAAAAAAAATATGGTTCTGAAGAATCTAGGGGCAGGACAGGAATAACAAAGCAGACATAGAGAATGGATTTGAGGACACGGAGATGGGGAAGGGTAAGCTGGGACTAAGTGAGAGAGTGGCATGGACTTATATATACTACCAATTGTAAAATAGGTAGTGGGAAGCAGCCTTATAGCACAGGGAGATCATCTCAGTGCTTTGTGACCATCTAGAGGGGTGAGATAGGGAGGGTAGGAGGGAGATGCAAGAGGGAGCAGATATGGGGCTATATGTATATGTATAGCTGATTCACTTTGTTATAAAATGGAATCTAACACACACTTGTAAATCATTTATACTCCAATAAAGAAATTTTAAAAATAATAAAAGAGGGCTTCCCTGGTGGCGCAGTGGTTGAGAATCCGCCTGCCGATGCAGGAAACACGGGTTCGTGCCCTGGTCCGGGAAGATCCCACATGCCGCGGAGCAACTAAGCCCGTGAGCCATGGCCGCTAGGCCTGTGCGTCCGGAGCCTGTGCTACGCAACGGGAGAGGCCACAACAGTGAGAGGCCCGCATACCGAAAAAAAAAAAAAAAAAAAAAAATAATAATAATAATAATAAAAGAAAGAAAATGGTAGCTCCAGAGGCAAAAAAAAAAAAGAAAAGTCAACGTGGTGCTACTAGATGAATGTGGAATAGATGGTGGGCAGGCAAAAACAAATGATGTCTGCTACACTTTATAATACTCAATATAAAAGTTTTAGAAAGATAAATACATTGCTTATTCCAACAGTCTGTCTCCTTAGGTAAAAAGGGGTAGCTTTGATATCATGTAAAGGACCCTTTCCCCAAAGCTAATGTTGATTTTCTCTTATAAAAAAATTTTTGTGAGGAAAAATGTTGAACATACACAAAGTCAGCAGATTAGTAGGATGAGTGCCCTGTCAGGCTCACCCAGCTCAGTGATGGTGAGCAACCACCTTCCTCCTGACATTTACAGCTCTACCCACAGCCCCTTTGAGAATGAGTTTCTTGACAAATTTTACACTAGGTTGAAATGCATAAATGTTGGCTGTACATTGTTGACAAATGGGTATGCCCATGTAGCCCACACCACTAATAGATTATGGAAACTTTATGTTCCCCAGAATGTGCCCCCTGTCCTTCCCTCCCCCAACTGGTACTCAGTCTGATTTCTATCACCTAAAATCTATCTGGACCATGCCCTGTGATCCTTTTATGCTGCTCCTTCCACTTGCCATGATGTCTGTGATATCCTTGCAGATTGTGTGTGTGTGTCAATAGTTCATGCCCTGACTTGGCTGTGTCAGGTTCCATAGTGTGATGTACTGCCATTTGCTTATCCATTCACCCTCTGGAGTGCATTATCTTTATTTCTTCTTTTCTTTCTTCCTTCTTCTTTTTCTTTCTTTCTTTCTTTCTCTTTCTTTCTTTCTTTCTTTCTTTCTTTCTTTCTTTCTTTCTTTCTTTCTTTCTTTCTTTCTTTCTTTCTTTCTTTCTTCTTTCTTTCTTTTTCTTTCTTCTTTCTTTCTTTCTTTCTTTCTTTCTTTCTTTCTTTCTTTCTTTCTTTCTTTCTTTCTTTCTTTCTTTCTTTCTTTCTTCTTTCTCTCTTTCTTTCTTGTTCTCTCAAGCATTCTTTTAGTTTTTAATTTCTCTTATCTGGTTGAGAAGGTTTCCAATGCTGTGGAAGTTGGAATTTTTAGATAAAAGCAAGTACACCCTCTACAGCATCACTATAATCGAAACTACTGCTTATATCTTTGTATTAATTTAAAGTAGAAAAACAGCTGACCTACCTTGGTCTTGCTTCCAAGCAGAGTTAAGACATATACACATTGAATTGAACATACATATTAGGATTTTAGATGAAAATTGTAGAGTTACCACAAAGAGTTTGTTACTGATTTTTTTGAAGTTTGCAGCAGACGTAACTATAGACTAATAGTATAGCACATTTAAAAGTAATGATTTGTGGGTGTCAGTGAAATGCATGTTCTTCCTCACAGTTACCCCATTGGGAATGTTTCATTTCCAGAGCTATGGCCACATAGGATAAAAATGGAATATAAAATTTCTGGATTTTTTTCCTCTGGAATAGTGCTTGAAATCCAGATTATCTGAATTGATTTGGGTATATTGGCTACATTAGAAGACAGACTGAAAACCTCTTTCATGTCCCATAGAAATAAGTGCTGAATTCACTCTTTACAACACTTTTTAAAATTCAAAGTCATTTTTTTGGATCTTGGGGGCAATTAAAACCTATATTGTGCAGGAACATGTGTGTTTGTTGGAATTATTAACTTTGACAAAGCGAAGTTACTTCCCAATCTAACTTGAATCTAATC
Source organism: Kogia breviceps (assembly GCF_026419965.1). Classification (NCBI taxonomy): domain Eukaryota; kingdom Metazoa; phylum Chordata; class Mammalia; order Artiodactyla; family Physeteridae; genus Kogia; species Kogia breviceps. Next base: position 117,770,848 of record NC_081312.1, on the reverse strand, counting down.
AAAATGTTTCAATTGGCTTCTTATAATTTGTTTACCTAAACATTTTCTACTATTTAACTGATTCTAGTACTATGCCAGTATTTCAGATGATAGTGCTCAAACCTGAAAACTCAGTTGTGTATCCAGTATTTTCCCAAGTGTTTGCTTACAGTATCAGCCCCACAACACATTCCACCAAAAAGAAGTTTTGTGGACTAGCAGTTTAGATAATAAAATTAAAATTATCTCATTATTTCACAGACTTATTTATCATGACATGTTTCTTCCTGATTAACTCTTTCTAACTCAAACTGATGTACTAGTATTCTCAGAAACCAAAAATTTAAATACCTCTGCTAATATGCAAATGAATAACCTTAATAATTGATCAACATTTTCTGTTTTATTCACTGAAAGCCTTGTATAATTTATAAATAAAATCGCAGCCTCTTAGTAGAATAAGGATAAGGATATAGGCAAAAGAAGAAATAGTGAAAAAATTAAAATAGGATGTGAAGACAGAAAATGCTCTTGTAATTAAGCAATCTCCAATTTAAAACAGCAGAATTTAGTAATAAGGAAAACGTTATTCAATTTATGTGTAAAAAGAGGTGACACAGGCCATTTTGAGGGAGACTTCAGAATTTCTGCAGTTCTAATCCTGGCATTCCAGGATGGGTTGAAAAGGTCAGGAGAAAATAGAGGAGTAAGGAAAGAAACAGTAGTCTTATCTACTACCTCTGCCTCATAGCAGTCCTTATCATAGGCTCGTAAACCCAAATTCAGACCTCCTAAATACAGACAAAACTCAGTTGTCTGGTATGCACAAGTATCTGGAAAAATGTGATCTTAAAACAACAGAACAGGTACACATGTTTGGGAGTGGTGAGAGTTTTGAGTGAGGGTATAGCAAAAGCATTCCTGGTGGTCAAAATAGATATATTAAGATGTCAGTGAGGCTACAAACATAAAAAGAACTTATAGAGTCCAGAGCACCAATTAATCAGTTCACTGATCAGAAGAATCATACCATTCTAATTGGCTACTACTTTCTGCAAAAAAGATTCTTGGAGGGGGGCAAGAAGGAAGCAAATATCAATAGAAAAGGAAAAAAAGATAAAAGAAAGGCAAGGTGAGGAAAGAGGACAGCAGAATGCAGCAGGAAGGATGACAGGATTGGAAGCTCTGTTGAAGTTGAATAGCAGTCATTCTGACATCAGAAAAGACAAGGGCAAGGAATTAATTTATTGAGCATCAACTTACTCTCGGTGCTAAATTGGATCATTTACTTTATTAGTGCCTTTACCTCTTGTCAGCAATTTTGCTGAGTGTTCCTTTTAATTCTCACTTTATGTATGAATTGAGGTTTTAAGAGTTAATTAACTTGCCCAAAGTTCACATATAGTAATTAAACTTGCAATTCAGGCCTTGTGACCCAAATGTCCACATTCACACCACTACACCCACTCCCCCAACAAAAGGAACTAGAACATCTATCCTCAACATAACATAGTTTTGCTTGATTGTGCTAGCATAAGATAGTCCATTGGAGTTCAAATGGGCTTTGGCCAAATGGGTATTTGTACCTTAATGGCTCCTAAAGGTATTCATGTGACATTTTGAAAAGATGTCAATCAGTGTAGTCCATGACTTTAAGGTACTAAGTGGAGAATAGTTAGTTTATTAATATTCACAATGAAGACATTCTTCAATATAAGGTCCGTTGACTCTATATAAAAACTAAGGCAACTATGCTATCAGTTCTAGAATGCTTTTCATAAATAAAATTACAAATAAAAGCGTTGAAATATAAACCACTTAAATAATCAGATGCAGATATTTTTTTTTTCAAAGATGGTGCGTTATCTGTTGATGTGAAGTAAGATCACTTGTTAATGTTTTTTTCTATGTTATTATATCTTGTGGTTCATAGACAACATATAATAAGAGTGTCCACAGAGAAGACACTTGAATTTTTCCCCCTAATTCTGTGTGTGTGGGATTTGGAGAATCCCTCATCAATCCATAGTCTTTCTATCAATAAATGCCTCTTGTAGGATAGGAAAATTCACAGAGAAAACAGCTTATCTGCCATTGTGTTTTCCTTAACACTACATTTTAGATGCATATGGACTGAGTTTTCTGGAACCCAGTGAAAGCAAAGACTGCTTTACCTGTGTCAGGTAGACAGGTGGACAAACAGATGGATAAATGGAAAAAAAAAAGAAAAAAAGAAAAGAAAGGAAGAAAGAAAAAGTAAGAGAGAAAGAAAGAAAGAAAGAAAGAAAGAAAGAAAGAAAGAAAGAAAGAAAGAAAGAAAGAAAGAAAGAAAGAAAGAAAAAAAGAAAGAGGAAAGAGGGAAGTAAGGAGAGAGGGAAGAAGAAAGGAAGAAAAAATACAGTAATGCTATGCCCTAGAAGAAGAAAATATTTCTTTTAAGTAACAGGTATGTGTGGCTTAGTGAGAGTGTGCATGGTAAATGAACTGAGTAACAGCAAATGAAGCAAACAGAGCAGTGATTAGGAGTCAGAAGAGATGAGTTATATTCTTTGCCATGGACTTTACAGCCTTAAATAAGACCCTTAACCTTATGTACTTCCTTTTCCAACTTGAAATCTTAACCTAGAGGAAAGCATGCTGACATCGTCTAAGCACGAGAGAAGGTGGACATTTGAGAAGACCTGAAATAGTTAAAGGCAGGGCCAGACTTGGGAAAGGATTGCTGAGGCCACATGTTTTCCCAGTGTGTGACCTGCAGGCAGACACCTGGGCACGGTCAGGTTACAGCTCACTTGTTTCCACCCCCAGGTCAGGCCCTGGTCGATGATAGACCCAGGACCCTCCTTAATTAAGTATACCAATCACCTAAAGCAACAAGACGTTATTAGGGAATATTGGATGTCACTCAGTCTCTCTTTAGACTTCCTTTCCCTTTAATTATTTCAAAAGAAAAACACTTTTTTTTTTAAAGTCAAAAATAACAAAAGCAAAGCCCTTTAAAGGAGTAGATATCTGTAAAGATTAAGTAATGACTGCCTGGACTTTTAACTGCCCTGTATTTGCTTCTAAATTTGATGCTATGTTGAATATAGGCAGCTCTGGATTATCTATTCCCAGCTGTTTGTCCCTCTTGATACCTCGTTTAGAAAATATCAATGAATAGTTACCATCTGGTTTCATAAAGAAAATATCTGGAAATTCTTATTTGATTCTCTTTTACTTAGAATTATTTTGTTGTTGTTGTTCCTTAAATCTAAGGAGCTAGAGCATATTTAAAAACATTGATGCTTCTTTCCAGGAGTGGTTCAGAGAAGTCTCTAAATCACCAGTGGCTTTTGGGAATTTACCACATCCAAGAGAAGGAAGTGATGCTTTCAGTTATCCAATGGGAGCTGCAGGTGTGTGAGATGGGCTTACTAAAGCTGATAATTTGATAAGTCAAGTTTGTAATCTACCTTATAAAAACATGTGTCATGGGGACTTATATATAATAGAGGTTTTGCTTTCCATTACATCAGAAAGTAGAACTCAAAAGATAAACTAATGGAATTTTATTTTCTTAATTCAGTCACTATTAATTGATACACATTTTCTTTCTCCTCTCTTGTTTCATTTCATAGATAGATTCTATCCAAATATTACTGAATGATGTTTACAATATCAAAGTTAGAATATCACAACGTATTTTCTTATATGAACTTCTCATCAATCCTTGATATCTGTGTTGGTAATATTAATATCCCCACGAGGATACAAATATTCAGAGAAGTTAAGACTTGCTCAAGATCCACAGTGAAATCCACTCTACTCTAAACTCAAAAAGTTCATTTTCTTGCTCCATGTCCACAAAGGTGAAGTCTGACTTCATTTTCTCCTGGACCAATCCTCTCAGTGCTTTATGCTTTCCTATAACTTTCTTCTAGGCATCTATTTACTTATTATTCTTCAAGTGACCCCCAACCTGGCCTTATTGACTAAAATACTAAAACTCTGAATTATTACCATACGCCATCATTTTTGACTGTTCCATTTCCCATTCTTTGTTCTCGCCCTCCTTACATGATAAAAATCTAACCTAAAAAACTTGATTGCACAAATATTACCATATGATAATAGCATAATTACCCAGGTCATGTTTTATATATTTTTTCAGTTCAGCCGAGTTTTCCTAGATAAAAATCTTAACCCAATGAATTTACTGGTGAGAACTGAAAACACAGGGGTTTGATAACCTAGATGAAATGGATTAATTCCTTGAAAGACACAGTATAACAAAACTCACTTAAGAAGAAATAGATGCTATGAATAGACATTTATCTGTTTAAAAAATTGAATCAATAATTAATAACCTTCTAAAACAGAAAGCACTATGAACAGAAGGGTTCACTAGTGAAGTCTGTCAAACAATTAAAGAAGAAATTTTACCAGTTCTCTACAATCTTTCAAAGTATAGAACATGAATTAATACTTCCTAACTCATTCTATGAGACCAATATTTCTCTAATGCCAAAACCAGAAAGATACATTAGAAGAAAAGAAAATGACAGATTATCTCCTATGAGCATGAGTCCTCAACAAAATATTACCAAAAGTATAATAAGAATTATATACAGAAACCAAGTGGGATTGAACCCAGATATGCAAGACTAGTTCAACATAAAAATCAATTTTGTAATTCATCATATCAACAGACTAGAAAGAAAAATCATATGATTAAATAAATGCAGAAAAAGCATCTGAAAAAATTCAACACCCATTCATGATTAAAAACTTTCAGTAAACAAGGAATAGAGGGAAACTTTCTCAATATGATAAAGATTATCTACAAAAAACCTACAGCTAACATCATACTTAATGATGAGAAAGTGAAAAACTTCCCACTAAAGTTAGGTAAAAGGCACGAATGTACTCTCTCACCACTTCTTTTCAACATCACACTGGAAATCCTTGCTAATTCAATAAGGCAAAGAAAAAAAAAGGAATAAAAGATATACAGATTGGGAAGGAAGATATAAAACTTTGTTTTGCAGATAGCATGACTATTTGTAGAAAATCAGAAAGAACCAACAATAACAACAAAAAAACAAAACAAACAAAAAAATTCTGGAACTAGTTAGCAATTATAGCAAAATTACAAAATACACATTAATATACAAATTTCAATTGCTTTTCTATGTACCAAATAAGAACAAATGGAATTTGAACTTAAAAACACAATGCCATTTACATTAGCATCCTCTAAAATAAAATACTTAGTTATAAATTTAACAAAATGCATACAAGATCTGTATGATGAAAACTGCAAAACTTTGATGAATAAAATTTCAAAAAACCTAAATAAATGAAGATGTATTTCATGTTCATAGATAGAAAGAATTGACATTGTCAAGATTCTAATTCTTCCCAACTTTATCTGTAGATTTAATGAAATCCTAATCAAAATCACAGTGCATTATTTTGTAGCTACTGGCAACTAATTCTAAAGTTTATATAGAGGGAAAAAAGACCCAGAATAGTCACAAAATATTGAAGGAGAAGAAAAAAGTTTGAGGACTGATGCTACCCAACTTGAAGATTTACAATAAAGCTACAGTAATCAACACAGTGTGGTATTGGAAAAAAAAAAAAAAAAAAAAAAAGGAAAGAAAAAATAGATGAAAGGAACAAAATAGAGAGCCCAGAAATAGACTCCCAATAAATATAGTCAACTGATCTTTGACAAAGTGGCAAAGGCAATACAATGGCACAAAGAAAGTCTCCTCAACAAGTGATGCTGAAAAAACTGGACAGCCACATGCAAAAATATGCATCTAGACACAGACATTACACCCTTCACAAAAATTAACTCAAAATGGACCATAGACCTAAATGTAAAATGCAAAACTGTACAACTCCTTGAAGATAATATAGGAGAAAACCTAGATGACATTGGGTGTTGTGATGGCTTTTTAAGCACAATGCCAAAGATACAACTCATTATCATTAAGAAGCTGGACCTCATTAAAATTAAAATTTCCTGGTCTGTGAGAAACAATCTCAAGAGAATTAGAAGAAAAGCCATAGATTGGGAGAAGATATTTGCAAAAGACACATCTGATGAAAGATTTATCTAAAATATACAAAGAAGTATATACTTAACTTACCTACATTATTTATTTATTTATTTTAAATAGAAATATAGTTGATTTACAATATTATTAATTTCAGATGTACAGCATAGTGATTCAGTATTTTATAGATTATATCCCTTTTATTTAATTTGTTTTTTTAAGATTTTTTTTTTTTTTTTGATTTGGACCATTTTTAAAGTCTTTATTGAATTTGTTACAGTATTGCTTCCATTTTATATTTTTTGGTTTTTGGCCACAAGGCACGTGGCATCTTAGCTCCCAACCAGGGATCAAACCCTCACCTCCTGCACTGGAAAATGAAGTCTTAACCACTGGACCACCAGGGAAGTCCCATATACCCCATTTAAAGTTATTACAAAATAATGTCTATAATTCCTGGTGCTGTAAAATATATCCTTGTCAATTATTTATTTTATACATAGTAGTTTGTATCTCTTAATCCCCTAACCCTATCTTGACCCTCACTTCCCTCTCCCCACTGGTAACCTCTAGTTTGTTCTTATATCTTTGAGTCTGTTTCCTTTTTGTTATTTTCACTAATTTGTTTTATTTTTTAGATTACACATACAAATGATAGCTACAGTATTTGTCTTTGTCTTATTTCACTAAGCATAATACTCTCTAAGTCCACCATGTTGTTACAAATGACATTATTTCATTCTTTTTTATGGCTGAGTAGTATTCTATTGTGTGTGTGTGTATATATATATATCACATCTTCTTTATCCATTTATCTTTTTATGGACACTTGCGTTGTTTCCATATATTGGCTATTGTAAATAGTGCTGCTATGAACATTGCATTACATGTATTTTTTCCAGTTAGTATTTTCATTTTGGGGAGATATATACCTAGGAGTGAAATTACTGGATTGTATTGTAGTTTTATATTTCATTTTTTGAGGAATCTCCATACAGTTTTCTACAGCAGCAGCACAAATTTAAAGTCCCACCAACAGTGTACAAGGGTTCCCTTTTCTCCATATCCTCAGGAACAGTTGTTATTTGTGGAATTTTTGATGATAGCCATTCTGATAGGTGTGAAGTGATATCTCATTATTTCGATTTTCATTTATCTAATAATTAATGATGTTGAGCATCTTTTTATGTGCCTGTTAACCATCTGTATGTCTTTTTTGGAAAAATATCTATTCAGATCTTTTGCCAAATTTTTAAATGGGTTGTTTGTTTTTGTGATATTGAGTTGTAGGAGCTGTTTATATATTTTGGATATTAACTCATTGTTGGTCTTATAATTTGCAAATATTTTCTCCCATTCATTATGTTGTCTGTTTTGTTGATAGTTTCCTTTGCTGTGCAAAAGGTTTTAAGTTTAATTAGTCCCATTTTTATAATTTTGCTTTTATATCTTTTGCCTTATGAGACAAACAAATATTGCTAAAATTTATATTAAAGAGTGTTCTGCCTATATTCTTTTCTAGGAGTTTACAGTTTCAGGTCTTACATTTAGATCGTTAATTCATTTTGAGTTTATTTTTGTACATGGTATGAGGAAATGTTCTAATATCATTGTTTTACATGTTGCTGTACAGTTTTTCCAGTACCAGTTATTGAAAAGACTGTATTTTCTCCATCATGTATTCTTGCCTTCTTTTTCATGGATTAATTGACCATAGGTATGTGGGTTTATTTCTGGGCTCTCTATTCTGTTCCATTGATCTATATTCTGTTTTGTGCCAGTCCCATTCTGTTTTGATTACTGTAACTTTGTAGTACAGTCTGAAGTCAGGGAGCATGATATCTCCAACTTTGTTCTCTTTTCTCAAGATCACTTTGGAATTCAGGGCCTTTCTTGTTTCTATATAAAATTTAGGATTACTTGTTCTAGTTCCGTGAAAAATGTTGTGGGTATTTTGATATGGATAGAATTAAATCTGTAGATTGTTTTGGGTAGTATGGACTTTTAAATTCTTCCAGTCCAGTAACACAGGATTTCTTTCCATTTCTTCATTGACCCATTGGTTTTTTACAAGCATGCCATTTAGTCTCCACATGTTTGTGTTTTCCTGTTTTTCTTTCTGTAATTGATTCCTAGCTTTATACCATTGTGGTTAGAAAAAATGTTTGATATAGTTTCTATCCTCTTAAATGTAAGGCTTGTTTTGTGGTCTTGCACATGATCTATCCTGCAGAAAATTCCATGTGCACTTGAAAAGAATGTGCTTTCTGCTGTTTGTTTTTGGATATAATGTCCTGTCGATATCTATTAAGTCCAATTGGTCTATTGTGTCACTCATGACCACTGTTGCCTTATTGACTTCCTGTTTGGATGATCTGTCCATTGATGTAAGTGGGGCTTTCTCTCACTCTTTCAATTGAGTCCAGTTACTCTGTCTTCTCATTTTGCTTAACTGTCTCATCTCTATGAATTTTGGTGAATCAGTTATATATTGCAGTCTTGGAGGGGTGTCCTTATAGCGGAGCATCCCTGGACAGATTGCTTGTGCTCAGTGCCTTTTGTTGTAGAGCTAGATTTGACCTAGATGCAAGTTATGTCTTTCCGTAGGGTATGCTGTCAGCTATCACCTTGGTAGGAGGCAGGACTGGAGAAGGAGAGTCTAGGGCTGAAGGCAGGTATTCCCTTATGTTCAGGGACTGTCATGACCCCATGGGGGGTGGGTCTGGACCCCTAGTTGCTGGGGCAGACATCCTGAGAATTTGTTCTGAGCTGGCTCTCTTCCCTTTAAGTGTGTGCTTTCCTCTTTCCCAACACTGGGACACTTTCTACAGAGAGGAGCAATGCTGAAGAAGGTGGGGTCCATTCAGGCTCTCAACTCATGACTGGGCATGAGCTACACCTGGTCAGCTTCAAAGAGAAGTCTGAGCTACCTCCAATGCACTGCTTGTGCAGGTGCCAGTGATTGTTGTCCTTGTGCTGCTCAAACAAATCCTCAGGTCCAAGTCTTTGTCCCTCACAGCTGATCTCTCTCCCCAGCCTCTGCCACCCCCTGACCTGTTGTGGAGCCACACCCCCGGGCAGGTGGGATCCATGTGGGCTCTTGGTATGTATCATGAATTGGGGCAAAGGCTGTGGTGGACCAGCTGCCATCAGAGTTCCAGAGTGCTTCTTATGCATTACCTGAGTAAGTGTCACCAATGTCCGCCCCCAACTCCACCCAGATGTGTCCTTGGATCTGAGTCACCTCTGCATCCCATGGCTACGCTCTCTCCTTGGTTGTGGCAGTCCTAGGCCCAGTGCAAATCTGCAGTGTGGAGTTAAGTGGAGCTGGAATATTTGCCCAGCTCAGACTGAGGCATGTGCCAGGGCAGTCATGGGAAAGCAGGCAACCACTAGAGCAGTCTCAACCTGACCACTCTGCTCTGCCTTGGGGCAAGCTAACATTCATGTGTTCCTCATCAGTGGAGTCTAGGCTTCCCATAGCTCTCTTATTAACCCCAAAAGCCCTCCAACTAGACAAGGGGATCACCTTCCCTGTGTAGGCCACCACAGTTGGAGCACCCAATAAGTGGCTTGAACTTCTCACTCCCCAGGGTGAATCTCTGCCCATGTAATCTCCATTTTCCTCTGAGTCTCCTCCCAGGGGCATGGGCCCTGATCTGATCCCTTCTCTTCCTTTCCTACCTGATTCTGTTTAAATGTTTCTTACAGCCTTGGTTGTACATGAGTCTTTCTACCAGTTTCCAGTTAGTTTTCAGTAAGGATTTTTCCACATGTGGATGTATTTTTGATGTGTTCATGGTGGGAGCTGAGTTCATGTCTTCTTATTCCGCCATCTTGATCAATCTCCCAAAATACACAAAGAACTCTTAAAACTCAACAATAAGAAAACAAACAACTGATTTAAAAAAACGAGCCAAAGGATGCTTCACATCATGTCACCAGGGAAATGCAAGTTAAAACAATAACAAGAAAAAACTACATACCTGTTAGAATAGCCAAAATCCAGAGAACTGACAACACCAAATTATGGTGAGGATGGAGGACAACAGGAACTTGTGTACATGGAACAGCCACTTTGGAAGACATTTTAGCAGTTTCTTATAAAACTAAATATACTCTTACCATATAATACAGCAACTGCACTCCTTTTTGTTTACCCAAAGGACCTGAAAATTTATGTCCATGCAAAAAGCTGAATACAGAGGTTTAGAGCAGTTTTCTTCATCACTGCTAAAACTTGGAAGGAACAAAGATGCCCTTCAGTAGGTAAAGTATGGTACATCTGGAAAATGGAATACTATACAATGCTAAAAAAGAATTGAGCTATAGACCCATGAAAAGACATGGAGGAATCTTATATGCATATTACTAGGTGAAAGAAGCCAATATGTAAAGGCTACATACTGTGTAATTCCAACTATATGACATTCTGGAAAAGGCAAAACTATGGAGAAAATTAAAAGATCAGTGGTTATGGGAGTGGTTCAGAAGAGTAGGATGAATAGGCAAAGCACAGTATTTTTCAGACAGTGAAAATATTCTGTATGATGTTATAATAATGGATATATGTCATGAGAGATTTATCCAAACTCACAGAAAGTACATCACCAAGTGTGAACCCTAAGGTAGACAATGAACTTTTGATAATTATGATGTGTCAGTGTAGGTTCATCCTTGGTGAAAAAATGTACCATTCTGGTGAGTAATGTTGGTAATAGGGAAAGGCATACATGTATAGGGTCAGGGAAATCTCTTTACTTTCCTCTCAATTTGTTTGTCAATCTAAAACTTCTCTTAAAACCAAATTTTTTTAAATTAAAAAAATAATAATTATCTACTATTAGAATTATTTTATTATCTTCTCCAAAACTTGAGAGGAGAAGGAAAGCTAGCCCCCTGGTCTCTGGCTGGTTTAGCTTCTCTTACAACTTCATGCTCCTTCTGCAGTGTAAAGCCTTTTCCGCCACATGTGTGGACACCCAGTCTGCTCCTTCCAATCCTGTCTAACTCCAACCACTGAGGATGACAGTGAGAGAGGCTAGTCATGTGTGAGGGCAGAGAGTATATGGGAAATCTCTTTACCTTCTTCTCAATTTTTTTGTAAACCCAAAACTGCTCTGAAAAAGTAGATTTAGAAAAAACACAAAATGGTAGATTAACAAGAAAATACTGTTTGGAATCCCAGACAATTAATGATTTAGGTAGACATCCATCTAACATGCATACATGGGAGAAGTTCTGTCCATGTATGAAGACTGACATTGAGATCAAATTTGGCAAATAAGCACTACTCACTGTCAATGTGTGCATCTCCATAAAAGTAACATAATGCAGTAATGAAATTAAGGTTTCCCTTGTAGGAGATGATGTAGTTCATGGGAAGAATGTCCAGCATTGGTGTCAAAAAGGTATGCGTTTGAGCCCCGTCCTTTATAAGTGATGTGACCTTGGACACGCTTACTTTTTTTTTTTTTTTTTTTTTTTGTGGTACGCAGGCTGCTCCCATTGTGGACCACAGGCTCTGGACGCGCAGGCTCAGTGGCCATAGCTCACGGGCCCAGCCACTCCGCAGCATGTGGGATCTTCCCAGACCAGGGCACGAACCTGTGTCCCCTGCATCGGCAGACGGATTCTCAACCACTGCACCACCAGGGAAGCCCATGCTTACATTTTTATATCTCAGATTCTTCATCTAAAAAAAGATGCATCTGCCATACAGTGAGGATGTAAATATTTTTAAAAATGTAACCACATGTGTTGATGGATGTTAAGACATATGTGGTAATCATTTTGTAATATACACATATATCAAATCATAATGCTGTACACCTGAAACTAATATAATTTTATATGTCAATTATATTTCAATAAGAATGTCTTTAAATCCCATAGTTTTATTTTAGCTCACCTCCTGGCACACAGTAGGCTATCAGAAACCGGGTGGCTTCTAGCCATAGGGGAAAACAAATATGTTTATGAGATTGCTAGGTCTTATACCCTTGACAAGAAGGATAAATTTGAATAAAAACTTGAGTACATGAATTGAACTCACCAAGTTCAGACAATCAGAGGCTAAATATTTTCTGGAAGATGAGGGTTTTCCCTAGGGTAAGTAATTTTACAGACAGAGAATGACAACAAGCCAACTGCTCTATAAGAGAGATGTTAGGCTTGTTGCCTGAAAAATTAATACTGTAGCTTCAAATTAGGCTCACTACATTTAAAGTAAAGTTGACTTTAAATCTTTCTTAACCCTTACAGTAAAAGTTACAGTTTCAGGGACAGGTTCTTTCTATTAAAGTCTAAGCTTCACTGGCATAATAAGGACTCATTTAAAGTAGAATTAATTTTGGCATGTGGCAGACAGGTCGTAATTAATTCCTATTCCTTATTACGTTGTAACCTTGGATATGTTGAGATGTGTACCTGGGATGGAGCAACAAGGCCAGGTTTTCTTTACTCTGTAAATGTATCTTTTCTCAGGCTTGGCTTTCCCTCAAGAATTCAGCCACTGAATTGCTGTACCCCATGCCTAGTCTTGGTAATTTACAGAATTATCTAACTACGGCACTGGATGGATCCTCAGAGGTCATGGAGCCCAACTTCCCTCCAAGTATAGAATTTCTCGACGTCTACAGAAAACCTCTTGAGGTGGGATATAGGGATATTTATGCAAATTTATTTCTCTGAGCCCAGGGTGGCACTCCTTCTAGGCAGCTGCTTTAAGTCCTGCTTTCTTTCTGTGACATTAGGAATTACCTAAAGCAAACCTAAAGCACTAAATAGCCCTTACACCTAAGAATAGCAGTAGGAAGTGTTGAGAAATGACTTTCTAGAAGAAGAAAATTTAAATTAATGATTTTTTTTTGGCTAAATACAAGCTGAATGATATCTCATTTGATTAATTTAAAAATCAATGAATAATTTGCTATTTTATATGAAACACAAATAAGCAAATAAACTTGACATTCTAGGTAGTAGAACTTTTCAAGTTATTGAAATCTTATTTTAGTTTATTCTTTTAAAATTATTTATTTATTTTTAAACATTTTTATTATTTAACACATGTTAAATAATTAATTTAAAAAGCACAGAAAACAGCAAAGAAGAAATAAAATGTATCCATTATCCTTCCACCCACTCAGAATTAGGTATCATTAATATTTTGGATTTCTTTCTAATCTTCCTTGCCTGTGCTTGTGGGTTCATATTGGTTTCATAGAATTAGGGACATATCATGTTGTATATGTTACTGCTTTTTTCATCAAAAGTAATTTCATGCATATGTCTTAATGCCATTTAATATAATGAAGGAGGCTACTATAGGGTAAATATTATTCAAAATAAAAATATATCTCACCCAACTCCTATTATATAGCAATAGTAACATTTCACATCAAATGGGAGAAGTTGTATTATTAAACATTGGAGATGAAAACCTTTGTTAGAGGTGGGAGTAGAGTTAGGTTCCTAATTCACAAAATACACAAAAATAAATTACTGACAGTTATGGTTAATTGAAATGTTAAAATTGAAATGTAAACATTGTCTAAACATACAGTAAAGCATACAGCAAAGAACTGTTAAATTATAATTTAAAGAATTTCTGTTTAACAAAAATATACAATTTTACTCAAATTGTAAAAACTATTTGCAACATTTATAATACTCGATATATGTAAACATGTAATATATAAATATAAGTAACATGAAAACAACTACAATTAGAAAAAGATGAGCACTCTAAAGAAAAATGTGTAAGTCACATTAAGAGGCAAATTTCAGAAAAGAAAATACAAAATATTCAACTTCATTAGTCATCAAAGATGGGCCCCTTACATGTCACTTTGTATTCTTTATTGATTTAATTTTTCTTCCAATCAAATCACTATAGATATAGATAATATTTTTATATTGTATATTTTCCCCTCAATCCAGTATAAATAGTGTTGTTGCCTTTTAAATCACTGTTGTATATTCCCAGTAACAGACCCATACTAAATATATGTAGTAGTTAACTACTGCTGCATAACAAATAATCTCAAATTTTCAGTGAGGTATAGCAATAAGCATTTACTTCTTGTTCATGAGTTTCTAAGTCACCTAGGATGGTTCAGCTTCATATTGCAAGTTGGGTGGGGTAGCTGTACTCCATCTGCCACTTATCCTCCTCCTGGACCAGCAGGATAGGTGGGCCATGTGCCTCTCTGAAGAATGGCATAAATACAAGAAAGCATAACCAGCCACAAAATCTCACTTTAAGTTCCTCTTACGTCATATCTTCTACCTTCACATTGCCCAAAGAAAGTTACTCTATGAAGCCCAAAGTCAAGAAAAGGAAGTATACTGCCTTCGTAAAAAAAAAAAAAAAAAAAAAAAAAAAGTCTATTACCTTTTGTAAAAGTATACTGCAAAGGTATATAGCAGAAAGTGCAGATATAGATATGATAAATAATTGGGCCCAATAATCCTCCCCAGTATTATATATATTTATATATGCATATCTAATATTGATATATGTAATATTGATATATATTTATATAAAACTTAAGACAAAAAGAAGATATTACTCCCATCTGTTATTTTTATTGTACTTAATTACAATAGACAATGTTAATAAGAATATGGAAAACTCAATGTTAGGAATATGGCTAAATATGCTTTGGCCCTGTAGCTCATTTTCATGAAGTTAACATTTCATGTATAACCAGAGAGGCACTCAAAAAGTACTTCTGTGATTGTTCATTGCAATATTATTTATATTAGAGAAAAATTGGAATCAACCTCCTCTTATTCTGATACAGCACTATCTTTTCTTAATGTATTTAATTTGACCTAGCACAGCCAACATTTCTCATTATTGCATACGATGGCTTGCAACTTTGGCCAAATAAGAGAAATGCATTATTTCCCAATGAAATCTACTACAACTATTTGAGTTTATTAATTAAAAAATCATTTATTTCCTGTCTACTGAATTTTAGGAATGAAATAGTCATCTTTCTTCTACCCTTGAATTGCTCAGATAAACAGCAGAAGTCTTTGGAGAGAGTGTGTGTATAAAAATCATGAACAGATAAAAAGGTGCACTGATGGATAGATACAAATTCTTGATATTAAGACGTCCAGATAAAACACAACTGACTCAGCTGGAAGAATCGGGACAGATCCCTCAAGGAGGAAGAGTTAGAATCTAGGCCTTGCTTGTAAATATGATAAGAATGAGAAAAGCTTAGCAAGGGTTAATCAGTAATGGGAGCTTTGAAAATGCCAAGATTACTTTAAAATCTGTACTCATGGCATTTGATTGACATTGCCCTCCACTTCAGGGGAGAAAAAGAGGTGTTCTTCTCTAGGTCCAAAGCCTCTGGAAAAAATGGGATGTCAGCTTTGTTAAGTGACCCTGAAAGGGGACAGGTTACCAGATAAGCTGTGGAGGGCCTAAGTTCACTTCTTATTCTGGCTTCTGGCTCTAGGTCCTAGCTTTAATTTCTATTGTACTCTCCCAAATGAAATGTGTTAGGGGAGCGAGGGAAGGAAAGTTCATTCACTTATCAGGGTTGGTGGAAGAAAGAAACTAATTACAATATAATAGTCTTCTTTATTTCATAATATCCAAAATATGAAGTCATAGAAAACATTGGTACCAAAAGGTCATTGTTAAAAGCAGAAGTCTGTCAAGTAGGTGGCAAAGACTCTGGGAGACTCATATGTTTTATATTGTATTTGTTCTTTTGTTTATCCAGGTATTAATTTGTTTAACAAATATTGCAACACATATTGGAAAGCTTGACTCCTTATTTTCTTTTAGATGGTTTGGGATCATAAACAAATTGCTTAGGATCCATTAACACCAGATAAACATTCACAGGGAGGGTGGTAAGCCATCTTCAAACCAAAGCCCATCCATGCCCTTAATTTGTTAGCAACACTGTATTTAAGACACAGGAGTCTGCACTTCAATCTCTATCACACAGGATTCAAAAGACCAAGACAGAAATCCAGTGCTTTAGAAATAGTTTTTCTGTCCTAAAAATACAAACAATTGAGCCAAGCAACTTACCACTCATTTTGATTAATTTTGAGTAAAAATGGGCTTCGAGTCATCAGGCTGGGACCCCTGATTTGAGCAGCATCAGTGAAAAGAAACTCATCTTTATCTGGAATTAACTACAAATTCAATTAGAATAAAAATCTTAGCCCACCTCATGGAAAAGATTTTACACAAAGCAAACCAGATGTTTCAACAGCATTGAGAGTACTTTGCCCAGCAGTATAAGGAATTTTCCATCTTGTAAGCCCAATCACTGGTGAAAGTTACACAGCTCCAGCTTCCCTAGCACACAAAACAGCTTCCATTTCCCATGCTCCTTTAATTAGATTTACTTCTTTAACCAAAGTAGTATTGGGTTGAAAGAATGGGAGGAGAGGAAGGACTTTACTTAATACTGTGTTAGCAAGTTTAGAAAAGATTGAAGAGTAAGAGGTTGAAGTCTATTTGGAGATTCTCTCCCAGATGAAGCATTTCTTATTTACTGTGAGTTTATTCCATTGGAAAAAAGTAGTAATAAAATTAATCACTAGAGGTTATAGTAAGATCACACCTTAGTTCTATTTTCAGCTTCGAATAGATTATAGAACAATGGAGCATAAATGGAAAATAGAAGAGATTTAGAACAGACACAGATGTTATGTAGCATTTTGTTTCACATGAGAATAATAAATGTACAGAAAGACCTGTGAGACAAGGTTGTGAAGGAAAACACAACAGGATCACTCATACCACATGTGGGAAATAGCACTCAAGTGAAAGGGATCCAGGTGGGCTTAAATGACCTCTGCTTGGTTTCTGGAGATGTCTTAACTCTGCATTTTTTAAGCCTGTCTTTGTGTTTGGTGAACAAGAATAGTGAGAGAGCCTGAGAGACAAAGGTAAGCTTGTGCAAAGAAGTAGCAGTGAATTATAAAGGCTAAACACAAGTGACCATTCACTCTTTTATAGTTACGTCTGTCACAGTGTTAGACAAAACCAACCCACATGTGGCTTAGTTTCGACTTCTTTCCATACTGCAGTGTTCAAATGTGTCATATCTTTGGACCTTTCTCATTGTGATCACGAGGGTCTCTTAACAGCTATTTCTAGTCCTCTTAACCCTTTCTGGGGACTAATTCACCCCCTCAAAATGCACTAAGAGGGAGTTTCCTAAAATACAAATCTGGTTGTGAAAGTCTCTTGTTTTAAAATGGTGTATGCTCCCCATCTTCTTAAGGAACAATACCCTAGTCCTTTATTTTTTTTTTTATAAGACCTCCTCCTCTTTCCTGGACCATTTCCCGTTGCATGTTTTCACGCTCAATCCACTTCCCATGAATATGTTAAACCCTTCCTCATCTTTGTCCATTCAATGTATTTTAAAAATTATTTATTTAACACCTCCTATGTGCCAGGCACTTTTATAGTCATTGGGAGTGGAGTGATAAACAAACCAGAGGTGAAGTCTCTGACCTCATGGGTCCATCTTCTAATGCGGGAATAAGAACCATAAACACACCAGCCAATAAGTACAAATGCAGATGGTGATGAGTACTATGAATAAAAGTAAGAAGTGAAAGAAAATAAAGACTGATGCTTAAGTAGTATTGTAAATGAAGGTGACATTGGAGTTGGTGAAATCAGGTGAGGGAGGGAGAGGAGGGGATGGCTGCAGCCTGGGCACCACTTTAGATCATGCAGGACTTTGGAAGTGGGGACCAGCCATTGACACTTTTAAAAAACTCTCTAGGGTATTCTAATGTTCAGCTAAGAAATGTGGTATCAAACCAAAGCAGGGGATTTTGTTTTAACTCTGACATGGGATGTCACTGAATGCAGAAATGGCATGAACTTACTTATGTGTTCTCTTCCCTTGATTTCTGAGAAAACATTGTGGAAGGCAAGCATGGAAGCAGCAGACTAAACAGGAAGACATTGCACTTGATCTGAGGAGAAAGAAGTTAGACTAGGACTAGTCCAAAGTATTGGACTAAGAGGATAATATTGGATATGGTGATAAACCATGTGGTCAGGTGTGAGCTATATGTTGAAAGTGGAGTCCACAGGGTATCATTATGATTATGCATAATATTCCTTGTCTCTAGAATGCTATGTTCACTTCTACACATTTGTTAAATCAAATTTCATCAGAACAGTTCCTTGCATTCTCCAGCACAGGAGTTTGTTCCATACATGTCCCCTGCAGATGTCTGAGTTTTCCAATTTCTCTCTGAAGGGTTTCCTTCTCTGTGTTCTCAAGATAACTTCATGCCTCTGTTGTGCCATAAACACTATCCCCATTAGGATCATTTTCATATGTGTCTCTCTCCAGATTACATTTTACTCATCTTCATATCCCTGAGGTTTAGCACAGAGCCTTGCAATTAGTGGGTGTTAGGTCATTGTTGAATAGGTAATGAAATGAATTAATGAATGAATAAACAAATGAGTAAATAAATAAATGCATTTTTTAAGGAAGGTAGTCTCATGGCAGAAACGAGAACAGAGAAGTCTCATGCAAAATGTGGAGTACGAATTTATTTCTTTGTTGATTAAATATTTCCTAAGTGTCCTAAATTAACAAAGCTATAAGTCCTCAGTAGATTACTAACATTTCCTCAACTGTAAAATGGCAATAATAAATGAAATGTGATAAAATCCATCAACATGTCAGCTACAAATTCTTCTGTTTTTCTCCAGTTCATAGGCACAGTATTAGGGTAGTATGATAAGGAGAAAAGGACCAAGCCCCATGGACTAATTTTCCTAGGAAACTAGGAAACGGAGAAAGGTGCAAAGGAAGAAATGCACAGCAGGGAGAATGTGTGTTGGTGGTAGCTCATCCTGTTGGGCCACATCCAACAAGCAAGTGAAAGGAAAGTGAGTGTCCAAGATAGAAAGTTTGGTTTGGCACATTTAAGGAAAGGAGAGTAAGAGGGTCTCAGGAATTTCAGTGTGTCGAAGAATTCAGAGACAAAAGTTACTGTGGCCTCTGGACTTGGACACTCTTTCGTGTTTTTTTTTTTTTTAATTAAAGTATATTGATTTACAATGTTGTGTTAATTTCTTCTGTACAGCAAAGTGATTCAGTCATACACACATATATACATTCTTTTTCATATTCTTTTCCATTATGGTTTATCACAGGATATTGAGTATAATTCCCTGTGCTGTACAGTAGGATCTTGTTGTTTATCTATTCTGTATACAATAGTTTGCATCTGCTAATCCCAAACTCCCAATCCATCCTTCTCCCCACCCCGACCCCCTTGACACCCACAAGTCTGTTCTCTATGTCTGTGAGTCTGTTTCTGTTTCGTAAATAAGTTCATTTGTGGACACTCTTGAATGTCTGAGAAATATGACAAAAGATGAGAATTTCCCTTTAGTGGTTCTTTAAATGTCACATGCTCTTCCATTAAGGTACAGGAGCCATGCTTTTAAGAGTTTCACATAAAATACTACCATATAGTTATAAAGTAAGGAACATATTTAACTTAGCCTGGCACACATTAGTCTCCAACAAATGTTAGCTCTTTTCTTGTACTACTTGAAGAGTTAGGAAGCACTTTCACAATCATTATTCCATTTTCATTGCATCTTGACTACAGCAAGTAAAAGAAAAATATGCAGGGAACATTATGTCCATTTAACTGAAAGAGAAGTAGGCTCACAGTGGCTGAATACAATTGTCTAAGATTATATAAGATTCAGTTGTCACAGTCAATTTTTTAAGTGTAGAATAATACAGATGTTAGATTATAAATCTTGCAGAAATTTTTTAGATAAAACTTTTTATTTTAAGATAATTTCAGATTTACATGCAGTTGTAAGAAATAATAGAGAAGAATACTTTGCCCAATTTCATTCAATGGTTACATCTTGTGAAACAATAGTGCAATATAACAAATAGGATATTGACATTACACAGCCATAATACAGAACATTGCTGCCATCGTAAGATTCCTTCTTATTGCCCCTCTACATATTGCCCTTATACCCATCTTAACCCCTAATCTATTCTCACTTTCTATAATTTTGTCATTTCAATAATGTTATATAAATGGAGCCATACACTATGTAACATTCTGAAATTTACTTTTGTCACACATCATAATTCTCTGGAGATTCATACAGGTTGTTGCATGTATCAATAGTTAGTTCCTTTTTATTGGCATACATGTACCTACCACAGTTTGTTTAATCAGCTACCTGTATACATATATCCCCTCCCACCTTCCCAATCCCACCCCTCTAGGTGGTCACAAAGCACCGAGCTGAGCTCCCTGTGTGATGCAGCTGCTTCCAGCTAGCTATCCATTTTACATTTGGTAGTGTATATATGTCCATGCCACTCTCTCACTTCGTCCCAGCTTACCCTTCCCCATCCCTGTGTCCTTAAGTCCATGCTCTATGTCTGCATCTTTATTCCTGTCCTGCCCCTAAGTTTATCAGAACCACTTTTTTTTTAAGATTCCATATATATGTGTTAGCATATGGTATTTTTCTCTTTCTGACTTACTTCACTCTGTATGACAGACTCTAGTTCCATCCACCTCACTACAAATAACTCAATTTTATTTCTTTTTATGGCTAATATTCCATTGTATATATGTTGTGCTTATTTTTTAACTGTTAAATTTTGATAGTTCTTTATATATTCCAGATTCAAATCATTTGTTGGATATGTGCTTTGCAAATATTTTCTCCCAGTGTGTAGCTTGTCTTTCCATCCTCTTAATAGGATTGTTGCTAAGCAAGGATTTTTCTCATCACAGCTTTACTCTGTTCCATAAATTGTTGAGGTTTGTTTTATGGCCAGAATATGTTTTATCTTAATATATGTTCTGTGAACACTTGAAAAGAAATTGTGTTTTACTGTTGTTACATCACGTGTTATATAAATATCAATTGGATACAGTTAATTGATAGTGTTGTTGAGTTCTTCCGCACCCTTAGTGATTTCCTGCGTATTTGTTCTATCAATTGTCAAGAGAGGGTTTTAATTCTCCTGTTGCAATTGGGAATTTGTCTATGTGTCTTTTCAGATTTATCAGTTTTGGCTTTAGATATTTTGTAACTGTTGTTTGGTGAATACCTTTTTAGGATTTCCAAGTCTTCCTCATGGATTGACCCTTGTATCATTACACAGAATAATGTTTGCATAGTATATTTTTTTCCTTTATTTTACTTCAACCTATCAATATCTTTATATTTGAAGTGAGTTTCTTGCAGACAGCATATAGTTGGATTTTATTTTTTAACCTATTCTGCCAATCTCTGTCTTTTAATTGGTATACTTATATCTTTTAGATTTAATGTAATTATTGATCTATTACTGTTTATGTCTGAGATCAATTTATTATTTTTTTCTGTTTTTTTTTTCTTTTACCTTTTATTGCAGGACTGCACCATACGGCATGCAGGATCTTAGTTTCCCAACCAAGGATCGAACCGGTGCCCCCTGCAGTGGAAGTGTGGAGTCTTAATCACTGGACTGCTAGGGAAGTGCCCTGTTTTTCCTTTTTTTTTTTTTTTTTTTCTGCTTGCCTATGGGTTATTGAATTTTTAAAATAATTCTATTGTTATTTATTATGCATTTTTGAGTGTATAGCTTTTTCAGTGGTTGCTTTACATATAACTATATATATATATATATATCAATGATCACAGTCTATTCTTATGGTCATTTTACCCATCTGAGTGAATTATAGAAGAGTTACCTCCCTCTAAGTCCCTTACCCTCACCCTTTTATATAACAGTTGTCTTAAATAATTCTTCTATATACATTTAGGACTACATGAGATAGTTATACTTCTTGCTTCAACCCTCAAATGTAATTTAGAAAAATTAAGAGCAGAAAAACTCATTGTACTTACCCATATTTTTGTTTACTGTGTTTTTTCTCCCTTCCTGATGATCCAGAATTCCATTTTTTATCATTTCCTTTCTGTTTAGAGAATTTCCTTAGTTATATTTTTAGGGTAGGTCTGCTGGCAACATATTTTCTTAGTGCTTTTAGTTTTTAAAAACTGAGAATATCTTGATTTCCCTTCATTCCTGAAAGAAATTTCACTGGATATTGGATTTGAGGCTGACAATTCTTTCCTTTCAGAACTTGAAAAATGCTGTGTCACTTCCTCATGGCCTCTCTGATTTCAGATATGCAATCCATAGTCATTCCTGTAAGTCACTCCTATAAGTAAGGTATCCCTTTGTTATTTTCACTGTCTTGTGAGGTTTTTTTATTTTTGTTTTGGGGTTTTTTGTCCTTAGCTCTCAGAAGTTTGACTGTGATATGTTGTGATCAGGATTTCTTTGAGTTTATCATCTTTGGCTTCACTCAGCTTCTTAAATCTGTAAGTTTATGTCTTTTGTCAAATTTAGGAAGATTTCAGCCATTATTTCTTAGAGTACTTTTTTAGTCTTGCCCCATTCTTTCCCTCTAGGATTCTGGTAATGCAAATGTTAGACCTTTTACTTTCTGTCCCACAGGTCCCTGAGGTTCTGTTAATTTCCCCCAGTCTATTTTCTCTTTGCTGTTCAGATTAGGCAGGTTTTATAGATCTATCTTGTACTTCACTGATACTTCCCACTGTCTCCTCCATTGTGCTGTTGAGACCATGCATTGAGTCTTTATGGTTTTATGTATTTTTAAATTTAAAAGTTTCCATTAAGCTCATCTTTATATCTTCTATTTTTTACTATGACTTCCTATTTTGTTGTTGAAGCTCTATTTTTTATTTATTTCAAGACTATTCTTAACTGCACATTGGAGTATTTTTATGGTAGCTCTTTAAAAGCTTTATCAGATAATTCTAATATTGTGTCATCTTGATGTTGGCAAATATGTATTGTCTTTTTACATCCAGTTTGAGTTCTTCCCTGTTCTTTGAGTGATGAGTGATTTTTTAATTGAATTCTGGACATTTGGTGGTATGTTATGAGATCATGTGTCTTATTTAAACCTTCTGTTTTAATTGGCTTCCTCTGACACCATTCTGGTAGAAGAAGGGTGGAGTGCCCCCTCATTACAGCCAGGTGGGGTTAGAACTCCAGGTTCCCCACTTGGCTTCTGTTGACATTTGAGAGAAAGGATGTTCCTCATTACTGTTGAGTTGGGCAGAGGTAGGAGTTCCTGTTCCCCACTAGACCTCCAGTGATAATTTCATATATGGGAGGGATAAGAGTGCCTTGTTACTGCTCCCCGTCCACTGACACCACAGGGGTTACTGTGTGGCAGGTTTGAAAGTCACAGGTCCCTACTCAACCTTCTCTAACACCACCCAGTTATTTTTTGTGTGGTTTATTTGAGTACAGTGGTTATTGTCTAAATGCTTTTGTCTTGCCAGTTTACCCCTTCCCTGGTCCTTTGGCTAGAGACAGCAGGCTTTTCCTAGGTCTTTTCTTGTCTGTGCCTATTACTGTTTTTGAGTTGTTGGCTTTCTTATCTCCAGGTCTGAAATATATGAGGAAAAACAAAAACTCAGGGAACTCGCCATTATATCATTCCTTGGGTCCTGAGCTCTCTGGTCTGCCTTCTTCTCTCCACTTTTCAGATCTTATGTTTGTTTTACATATAATTTCCAGGGTTTTATCTGTACAGAGCAGGAGCAATAGAGAAAAGTACGTGTTCTCCACTTTTAGCAGAACTTTTTAAACAAACACTTGATTTACTAGGTTAAAAACAAGGTTATCAATCTTAATAAAATTTAATGAGAAGACAATCTGAGTATCTTGCTGCCACCATTTATCTTTAGGGGAAAATTCTTTTTCCATACTATATGGAGGCTTCAACTTAACTAACATTTTTATTTAAAAAAAACTAATGTATTAGTTATGGCAAATCTACAAAGTCACCTCAAATCCCTAAAGAAGCAATTCCCTGAGTCCTTCTGTACGTGCACTAAAGTCATCATTTCCCCTGATGCCTGTGAGGCTGTGTCACAGAGTGAAACTGGAGGGTAGGTGGATCAGCAAGTTTTAACCTTTAATTTCCCTTTTTTTATGTAACTGCATAACAACACTCAGCTCAGAAGCTGCTAAGATTAATTTACATCTCACTGGACCTATTCCACTAACTACCAAAAGGGCATTTATTCTAAGCACCAAAATAATACCATAAATAAAGATATGTAGTCTGTGTCTAAGAATGCATCTGATGATCATTTCAACCACAAAATTCAGCCTATGAGTTACTGAGGTTTTATTTTCCCAAAGATGTAAAACTTCTTCCCAATGTAGAATGGCAAAAAAGGATCCAATACAAATTGAATACAGAAGAGTTTAGAGTGTGGCTGAACAACTGGGTTATAGTGAAAAGGTCAATTAACCAATGGGTTTTTTGTCATGGTGGCATGAAAGAATTATTTTAAGTGATTTCCACACTAAATTTTCCAGATGTTTTGGCTGTGGGCCAAGATAATTAATATTGCTAATCACTGGCTAGAATTATGTTGGCAAGCTAATTTGCTGAACTGGGAGTTGGAACTCTAAGTTGGGTTGTTGGTAAGCCTTGTGTATTATGTTTAAATGAAACATGCTTATCTCATCACTGACCCAGGCCAAAAATTTGCTGTGATACTTGAGATGATTACTCATTTTACATCATCAGAATGTAAATCTAAAAAGAAAAGATGCTATGTTTTTTGTTTAATTTTTCTCCCCTAGAGAGGTCTCTTTATACTCATGACAAATTTGACATGCAACACTTCCATCCTTTAGAAGTTGTCAGTGGAAAAATTTAAAAGACAGACATTCATTTTAAGGAGAAAAGAAAAAGAAGTGTATGTATTTTCTTCTCAAAAAATTAAAAATGGATGCATGGATTTTGCTGAAGCATTAAAAAGAGTCATATTTTCAACTACCTAGAAATTATCAAAATGATTGGTATTTGTGTGGTTTTTGCTTCTAAATATAATAATACTTCTTAAAATGCTCATGATATGCATTTACTTTAGGCGACTCTACCTTATAAAATCATAGATCACACTGCATATGCTTTCTGAGTTTGTTTTAAACTAGGATATGGGCATTCTGTGCCTATCTATAGAGCACAGACAAAAAGTCTAGACATCAGGAAAAAGCAACTAAAATTGGGATAGAAACTTGCCATTTGGACACACTTGGGCCCACCAGCTCCATAGATTTTACAGGTTCAATTCTCCTTTCACAGACCCACTGACAAGAGGGTATTACAACTTTTGCTGACATCAGTGACCTGGCATCGCTGATTTATTCTCTGCTTTGGTTTACAGAGGAATAAACCGGTAATTAATTATATATCAGAACATGTGAATCGACCTGTCAATAATGTACAGGCTAAGGATGCTCTATTTACATATGTAAGTTATTTAAAATATGTCTTGTTAAATAAATATTTAAAATACCTCCTTATTTAGCTGATAAACTGTTTGGACTGAAGCTGCAGTGTGATCGTTGCAGAATGTTCAAAAGAGTGAGAGAATTGCCATAGATTTTCATCTCTATCTGACCTGCAAAAATCTTCTCTCTGCACCTGGCAGGGCATACAGAAAGCCTCTTTAAGGAAAACAACAACGCAGACTATCTTGCTATTGAAATATATAATATTGGTAGAAGATCCTCAGAAAATCATAAAACTTACCTTAATCTCAAGAGCAGGTATGTAGAACAAGGTATCTGGGCATAAACTAACTACATCAATATGATCACCTCAGAAAGAAGAGTAGGGTAAACAGGAAGTAAGGGAAACGAATGATTTCACAGCAAAATGTTCTCTCCGATATGGGTTGTTTGCCCTGTCCAGAATTATTTTTAAAGGAGAAGAAAATAAAATATAGAACTTAGAGTTTTCCATATCTCTCAGATCAGTACAAACTCATGATTTCCAAACAACCATAATAATGAGAACACACGTGGCAGTGTGGGAGAAAAAAACTCCTTGCACTTTGCAGGAGCGCTAAGCTCAAAATCAGTCAGGGGCCAAGCCAGGCATTCAGTTCATTTTTGGTGCTCTGAAAATTAGCTTTTTCCCGGAGGATATGTCTGTATACCTGAAACTGCCCAGTTTTCTCCAAAGCATGTTTGTTCCCTGCACTCTGGAATCACAAACCTATCAATCGCTGATCCACCAGGGGGAGCAGTTCACCAGCACAAAACAAACCTTCCCCAAAGGAAGTCACTGATGGTGCCTCTGTCTCTCAATTTACACGGCTGACAACGGCTCTGAGTTTTATCTGTTCTACTAGATGCAGCACTCATATACCCAATACTGATTTCATGCCCCTAATCCTATGCTGGTGGGATATATATATATATTGTTCAGTCATGGACACATATACCCACAGCAGATTTTACAATAGGACTTGAAAATTAGACTTTATTAGTCTTTGTACTTGGGAGAAATTCCTGTTTTATTATAGGAAATAATTGAGTCCTTGTTTCTCCAGCAGGTTTTATGGACAAAACCAATAGATTTATCACATTACTTATTCTATCCTTATTCTCTGATCTTCCATCTGGGGTGTGTGTGTGTGTGTGTGTGTGTGTGTGTGTGTGTGTGTGTGTGTGTGAGAGAGAGAGAGAGAGAGAGAGAGAGAGAGAGAGAGAGAGAGAGAGAGAGAGAGAGAAAGAGAGAGAGAGAGAGAGAGAGAGAGACTCTCACAGGTCTTGAAGCCAGGCAACTACCACAGCTTGCTGACACCACCACTTCTTTCTTCAGCCCTTTCCCTTTCCTCTGGCCAGGACACTGGAGCTGGACAGGAAAACAGCTGTCAGATAAAGGTCTGTGTTGATGATAAACCCTTTATGTGCAAGCTGAGGCTTCGTCACCAGCCCAAACAAAACAGCCGTGGACTTCAGTAGACCTGTGTGTAGGTAGAGAACTCCAAGTTTGCTGATGACAGACAGACAGACATCCAAAAGTGTATACTAGTCCCTAAGGTGCTTTGCAAAGTGTTTTGAAATCCACAAAAGGAATTGCCACAGGAAGCAAAGTTTTACTTTTAATAACGCTCTGTTCCTTTGGCCATTTATCCTAAACCTCTTTCCAGGTCCTTCAGTTTCTTTGTATTCTAATTGTCTCCCCTTGCAGCTTGAGGTGTGGGCTCTGTGTCAGTAGCTTTGCCATGACCTGGGAACTTGTTAGCAATGCAGAACCTCAGGCCCCATTCTAGACCTCCTGAATCAGAACCTGCCTTTTAACAAAACCTCACGTGATTGGAGATGATGTTGAAAGCTGATACTCTGCTCACAGAGACCCTGGTCTCTGGATAGGCCTCTTTTTTTTAAGGCACAGATAAGGTACGTAGATGCATCCTTCTAGACAGAATGTTAAGGAGTCAAGATCATTATGTGGCCTTATGGTACATGCAAACAACTCTTGAAGCAGCAGCAAGAAAGCAGAGAGTTCAGTCTTTCAAGTAAAAAAGAAACAAACTTAGATTCCAACCTCAAGTCTGGCATTTACCAGCTCTTCCTTTCCTCATTTGTATTAACTCCAGTGTGGAGATTAAATGACTACCTGACACTCAGAGGACTCAGTTGATATTCTTCTTTCCCACCAGAATTGAGTTTCCAATCGATGAATATTATCCAGTGACTTGGTTATTAATTTTCTTTCCATTCAACTTTCCTATTCTTTTATTTTTGTGCTGTTGTTTTTGTTTTAGTACTTCCAAAAAATACAAGGAGAAAGAAATAGTGCATCTTAAGGCTGTCTATATATTTACTCATCAGTGGCTTTGTCGAACGATTTTTGAAGAGGAGACCGTTGAAAAAGCTAAAATAATCATTCGGGATTTTTGCTGAAATTCCAAGACCCATCTGTAAACATTATTATATAAAGTATAATCAAGGAATGGGGAATTCATTCTTGAGAACAAAATAGAAAATACCCCATTAAAAATATCTAAAATGAGGGAGAAACAAACTAAATTCCAGCAAGCACATCTGTTAATCCTGTCATGGGACCACTGTCACAGCTGGATGGAGTGAGTGACAGGTATTTGTGTTGTAGTGCTATGATTGTTTTCTACTTATTTGAAGAACAGGATTTGAGGATCAGTATTCTATAATGTTCAATTTCTTGCTTGCGCTTTATATTATTCTTTGATGAAAGTGTAATGTGATATTCTGAATTTTAGCACAAATTCATTAGAAGGTAAAACTCACCTGGATATCAATTGCTTCATCATCAAATTAGATGTAATCGCTTCTGAAGGGAATGGGTTATGGAGGAATTACAATATGGGGTTTCTTTTCTGACAGAGTAGAAGTTTAACATGGCAGGTGAGTAGGAAAGCTGGTCTCAAGCTAATGTCCAAATCTGGCTCAGGCCTGACCAAGACATCATGATCCTTCCTACAAAGAAGAGCATCTCTGGCTCTGGGGGTGGGGTGGGGGGAGGGGGAGGACACAGTGCAGCTGATTGTGAATACTTTGTAAGGGGGAGCTTGACTTGCAGCAAGGAAGCTCCTCTCCAGAGGGTTTTTGAGCTTCCCCCAAGATCTTCTTTCCTGCCCTTCCAGATGGTTTTCCTCATACTGTTTCCTCTCTAGGGTGTCCCATTCAGCTTTCAAAGGAAATAGCTACATTCCAAGAGAAAAGAACATACTTGTTATTCCAAACTGACTTCAAAGCAACCTATAGATTTAATAAAACATAAATGACTTGGTTATTTACTCCCTACCCCTAAACTAATTTCATTGTTAGGTTCTGTAGGCCAGACAATTTCATTCATTTCTGTTTATACTCCGGGACATCACATTGAATCTATTTGAATCTCCAAATATTCAATGGAAGTTCAAACAAATGAAGAGTGATGCCCTCACCACCCCAATTTCTATTACAAGCTTCTGTGAGACCTAGCAATGACAATGCTAAATTCTCATAAGAATATTTGCTTCAGTAGAATTTCATCTTGACTAGAAGTGAGGATCATAGATGGAGAAGGGGAGATGATTCTCATCTTATTTCAGACTCATGGCTGATGCCCCAAAGGGTGAGACCCTCAGGCCTGGTAAGAGAACAGGAGATGCAAGGCCTAGTCGGACCTGGCTTGCATAGACTGAGAGTCCAAAAGATGAGCACCTCTGTTGCAGAACACTCTCGATGATTTAGATATGAGAACTCTGAAATGGAAGGTTTTTGCTCTCAAGAACACAGATCTTTCAGTTCCTCCTGGTTTCTTAATTTTTACAACCATCATCAAGGAAGAAAAAGTTCTTTTCTCTCTTGTCAAGCATTAATATACAAGATGAATAATTAGTCTGAGTTATCACTGCTCTTGTTTTAAGCCATGTAGCCACATTCACAAATATCAAAGTACTCTGCAAGATGAAAACAACTTCAGACATGTAGGAGTGAAGTACTGCCAACATCTAGGAGAGAAAATAAAATGTCTTTCATTCTTTCATTCCATTTTGGACCAAATTTCTTTGGAGAGAAACTTCTACTGCAACAGGGTAAAAATGTGGGAAGTCTGAATACAGCCCATACCTGGCTTTAATTAATGTCCTTTATGGCCTTCTGAAAAAAAAAAAAAAAAAAAGAAAAGAAAAAATAATCCAAACAGTGAGAAGGCTTGGGACTAAGCTCTTCCCTTTTCCCTGCCAGTGCTTCCAATCTGTAAAGGAAAGGGATGAATCAGAAGAAAGAATGATTTTCATAATCAACCTCAAAGTAAAGAATTGGCTTCCTGTGGCTCAATTCTGTTGCATTTGATCCCAGATGTTTACAAAACATCTGTAATAAAAAAGGCAAGAGAAAGAATTTCGATAAATGAAGGATCCTCCAGAAGAAACAAAACTTGCATGCTTAGGAAGTTTATTATCAGAGCAGAATTTCTGATACAAGTTTTTCCTAGATCAATCTCCCTCTGAAATCTTCATGTAATTATAGATCCACAGGAAGTGTCCCTTGCCAAATCACTATAAACAATTAATTTGCTTCTAATATAATCTTAAAGTGATGTATCCTAGATACCAGTTAGGTAACTGTCAAATTTACTTTAAAGGAGCCATTGCCTAACTCTTCTAAATATCTCACTTTTCAGTTTTTGTTTTTTTAATTTTTCACTGTCAAAATATCATTGAAATATGCTACCCCAGGCTTGTTAGCCTGGGCACAACTGACATATTTGGCCAGGTATT
The DNA here is from genome assembly GCF_026419965.1 of Kogia breviceps. Classification (NCBI taxonomy): domain Eukaryota; kingdom Metazoa; phylum Chordata; class Mammalia; order Artiodactyla; family Physeteridae; genus Kogia; species Kogia breviceps. Next base: position 117,740,650 of record NC_081312.1, on the reverse strand, counting down.
TAATTCTTTGTTGTGAGGGGCTCTGTCAGGTGCATTGTAAAATGTATATCAGCATCTCCAAACTCTACCCATTAGATATCTGCCGGAGCATTCTACTCCTCTGCAGCTGTAGCAATTGAAAATATCTGCAGATGTTGCCAAATGTCTCTGGGACCAAAATCGACCCTGAGTGGAGAACCACTGCATTGAAGCTTTGCTTAACTGATGCCAAAATAGTCTGTGGCAAAATGTCATGCTGTGGAAAATTATATAACAACTCGTGTTTTAATTGTTTTATGATTTGGCATTGCTGAGACTAAGTTTGTGATCTATCTTAAAAAGGAAATTCTTTCTTTCTGATTGGGGTCAGTAAGCTCCTTAAAAGCATATGCCAACTACTTCTGATGCCATTTACCATCTGATTTCAAACAGGTTATACAGATCTGTAACTCCATGTGGTCTTATTTGTAAAACAATGATACCACTAGCTTTTCTTACAGAAGAAAAAACAATTAATCAGAATAATAGGCTAAATGTTCTGACTATGTGAAGGGGTTTGAGGGTGCAAAATCATGCAAAATGTAATTGAACAAATACAGGAGAGGTCACATAAATATTAACTATTAATCATTATCGCTCTTCTAAAAGGTTTAGAGACTCTGCCCCCATCAAGAATGAACTTGAAAACTGGGAACATAACAGTATAAAACCCATCTCAAGATATACCTTTTATTCAGTGTATACATACTTTTAAACTTGGTTTTCAAATGAAAAATAACTTTGGTAAATAGACATTTATACTACCTAGTTGGAAGCATGTTTGAAAAGTGACTTTTCACCAAAAGATAGAACATAGGATTAAAGTGCCTGTGGAGGATCCATTTTCCTGGGCTCACATGTCTCTGAGAAACAGTGAAATCAGGTAATAAACATGAAGATGGGGTAACATAGAGGTTGGCTTGACAAAAATAACAGAAGCTGATTCGAAGCTGGTCTGAGTACTGTACCTAATTCATTCAATGGTAGGCTAATGCCTGGGCATTAGTCGTGCCCAGAACAGAGTGTGCTGTGATGTTTAATATGTGATACAGCAAGTAGGGCAGAGGTTGGGAACAGGACACCAACCTTCCATCTTTGTGTTTATTAAGCTGTGTCACATGACGCCTACCTCCTTTAAACGGTATGCGTGCCTTGTCACGGGATACTGTAATGTGTAAAAGAAGGGAAGGGAGGCAGATTCAATCACTCCCACCAACAAAGCCTTCATTCTTGAGCCCTTTGAAAGGGTCTTTGGACACAATGTCCTTGTGTAACAATCACTAAATCCTATTCTGTTGGAATTGTGATATGTCCTTGCTCCTGGCTACACTTTGAGTAACTTCTCTCCTTTCACTTGTGGTAGGTGACCTATTTTACAGGACTTTCACCAAATGTTGCCCCAGTTCCCTCCAAAATTAAGTCCAACAAGAGCAAGGCCATCTTTGGTGAATCAAAGTGTTCATGCCACACACCGGGAAGCTTTGTGCAAGGATGTGCCCACTTAAGAAAGGCTGGTAGTTATGTCTTTTTTTTCACATGCTCTAGATTGAACCTCTGCTTAAATAAAAGTTTTCATTAAAAAAAATAAAGGGTGTGAAAAAAAGTAAAACTGTCTCAACTGGCAAGCCTTGATTTCTAGGTAGTTTGCCAACCTATTCTGAACACGGCCACCAGCCCAGAATCTAGTGAAGGCATCGAGTAAAAAGCTTTCTGACTTCCTGTCAAAAGAACTGAATTTATACAGTACCAACATGCTGTGTCCGTAGGCTTGTGTGAGGTCATCTACTACCTGTAATCTCTTCATAAAATCTGACGGTTTTTACCTACTAAAACTAACTAGCCTTGTTTCTGAGGCAGACCTTTGGGAGCATTTGTTGGTCAAAACAGCATTAGTTCTTATCGGTGAGTTGTTTGGATTATAAATCAAAGTGTGAGACCAAAATAAGAAAGATTCTGCTGTTGACTAGGAAAATATCTTAAACAATTAAAAAGAAGACTTTTAGATCATTTATATAATAATGGCAATAACACCAAATAAGCCACCGTCACAGTATTATTCTTTTCTCTCCCACTGCAGATACTGGTGGTTTAAGGAACGAACCAGCTGGTTTAAGGAACTAACCAGCCTTTCGTTGTCTCTGCTATCTTGCCTGTGTTTGTTGTGAATGAAAAGGGAAGGCTAGGTAAGAACCCTATCATGGACAAATCTCTCATTTCTCCTGGATAAATCAGCCTAAGTGTAGTGCTGTGGATATATGAGTAGTCCATAAGATTTATGCTGCCTCAAAATATCATCTTAAAGCAAGGGAGTTTGCTGTTGATACACAAATGAACTTTCTTCTTATTCCAATTGAACCCATCACCATGGGTGTATTGATTTCAGTTTCCTTACCTCAGCATGTTCTTTCTTTCCTTTTGGAAGTAATCCCCCTTGAAATTCATAGTAAAAATGGAATTCATCTTATTCCTTCCTTGGATCCACTGGTCTTGAACTTGAACTCTGCTTGAACGCAGATATCCCAGAGAGTCAGAATTTGAACTTCTATTTCTAGGCTCAGAACAGTATCAGTTGTGTCATATCCTAAGCTAATAAGTGATTTAGGGTTTGTGGAATCTTTTCTTTTTCTCTTGAATCTAATCTCAGAACAATACACCATCATAAGGTCATTGTCAACAGCTTGCTCAATTTGTCCTTTTAGAGAACCAATCCTTCCAAGCCTGGCCAGCTGTAGTCTCTTCACTTTAATGTGCTGCCATGTATTAGCCTTAGAATTCAGTCTGGCCTTGAATTTCAGCTGACTATATAATTCAAATGTAATTGCTGATGCACTTTCAAAAAACTTCAGGAAACTGTAAATGCTTATTTTAGTTTATAACAGTGACGGTATTTTATGTTTGAGGAATGTTAGCATGATGACTAGAAAAATGTACATTCATCATTCTCTATAATTTAAGACTCTGTTAGCAGGTTTAGTCTGGAGATAAAGGTTCAGAGAGTGTTTTGTCTATTTATTTTGGAGAGTATGAGACATCAAAAGTAGGTTTATGACACTGTAGGTGAAAATAGGAGCCAGGAGTCTTTTCTAATCTCAGAGTTAGTTGTTTTTTTTGTGTGTGGGTGTGTTTTAACATCTTTATTGGGGTAGTATTGCTTTACAATGGTGTGTTAGTTCTGCTTTATAACAAAGTGAATCAGCTATACATATACCTATATCCCCATATCTCATCACTCTTGCATCTCCCTCCCACCCTCCCTATCCTACCCCTCTAGGTGGTCACAGAGCACTGACCTGATCTCCCTGTGCTATGCTGCTGCTTCCCACTAGCTATCTATTTTACATTTGGTAGTGTATATATGTCCATGCCACTCTCTCACTTCGTCCCAGCTTACCCTTCCCCATCCCCGTGTCCTTAAGTCCATGCTCTACATCTGCATCTTTATTCCTGTCCTGCCCCTAGGTTCATCAGAACCATTTTTTTTTTTTTTTTTTTAGATTCCATATATATGTGTTAGCATACGGTATTTGTTTTTCTCTTTCTGACTTCACTCTGTTTGACAGGGTCTAGGTCCATCCACCTCACTACAAATAACTCAATTTCATTTTTTATGGCTGAGTAATATTCCATTTTATATATGTGCCACATCTTCTTTATCCATTCATCTGTCAATGGACACTTAGGTTGCTACCATGTCCTGGCTATTGTAAATAGAGCTGCAATGAACATCGTGGTACATAACTCTTTTTGAATTATGGTTTTCTCAGGGTATATACCCAGTAATGGGATTGCTGGGTTGTATGGTAGTTCTATTTTTAGTTTCTTAAGGAACCTCCATACTATTCTCCATTAATCCCAGAGTTACTGTTAATTCTTGTTAACAGCCTTCCTTGTTCTCTATGCATGTGTCTCTTCATTATTTCACTATAAACTAACACACCATTGTAAAGCAAGTATACTCCAATAAAGATGTTAAAAAAAAAAAAAAAAAAAGATGACAGCATGTCCCAGCCATCACTGGGCTTTAGTAGGAAGGTGATACTTTGGAACCACAGGCCACAAGCCCTGGGAGTTCATATCATGGCTTCTGGAATCATCCTCACAGTTCAGGGACTGGCTCTCAGCAAGCCACACCTTCTTCCCAGCTGCTGCCAGGGTGGCTGTCCTAAAGAACACATTGTGCTAACCTTTAGTTTGCAAGATTAAGACCAAACTCCTAAGCATGGCATTCAAGGCTTCTCAAAAATCTACACCTTCCTTTCAAGGCACTCTGTTCTTGATCACTCAGAACTACTTAATTTGTCCTGATTTTGTTCTCTTCTTATATACCTGCAACTCTTTTCATCTACACTTCCACCTGCTTTAAGTCTTCTTCCTTTTCTCCTCAATGCAGAACCAGCATTCATACCCTTCAATATATGTAGAGCTGCGTCTTCTTACTTCAATGAACCCCTTCAATTCTTGGGTTAGAGAAAGGGGATGTTTTCTCCTTGTCCACTGGCTCCCTTCACACCCAGCTTTTACCATTTTACTACCCTGTGCTTAGTTGACTGTTTATGTTTTCACACTCACCTCCTGGAGATCGTGATCTTCTTAAAGCAAGTACCTGAATCCTATTTGATTTTGTCTCCCAACCCATGTTGCTCAACCAAGGTAGGAGGGAGGGAGAAAGAGAGGGGTGAAAGAGGAGGGCCTTGGATATTTCACAGACAGTATATTTGGACTTAAGAGGTGCAAACTGGTTATCTCCATGCTTCCCATCCCCATGCCCAACACACCACATTCTGGTCTCTCCTGGCTCCTCCATTTCACACACCTCACACCTGCATGTCGTCCTTGATGCTCCCTTTCCCCTTCCATGGCTAGGCCCTGCTCATCTGTCCTTTATACCAAGCCCAGTGCTGGCCCCTCACTCACTCTCCACTCTCATGTGCTCCCTTCCTGGGCTTTGGTCACAAAAACTTCTGACAATTTCTCCAGAAGTTCCTCCATGTTCCTTCCACCTCATGACTTGAATGCACATATGACTGCAATGTTCTTCCTCCACGCCCCCCATGGCTAAATCCTCCTCATCTTTTGGGCTTCACTTTAAACATAACTCCCTCAGAGACCTTTGTCTTATTTCCCTACTTGAAGCATTCACCCACTTCTCATTCTCCTTGTCAATTCTCTAGAGAAGCACATTGGTTGATATCCTCGCGCATCACAATTTGGGTTCTTCTGTGTATTTCTTTGTTTGCATGTTATCTGTCTTTCTCTTTAGAAGTTATGTTCCATGGGTTATTCACTGGGTTTGCTGCGCCCGGCTTTCTGAAGCCTCTCCTTCCTCCTACCTGTTAACTAATCAGCTTCCGAAAGCATCCACACAATCCTCGCGTGATAGTATACTTGTGCGTGGATTTTCTTCATATCTTTTCTTTTTCCTTGTGATGAGTAATAGCCACAAGGAGACATACTCACTCATGAGACTCACTTCCTTTGGGAGGGTAGAGCTCAAATAATATGTGCAGCTTTCTACTAACAGTCAGTTATAAAAGTAAAGAACTCAAAGACTCTGTCAAAAGCCTAGATCCTAAAGATTAAAAATGCTCCCATAGGGGCTTCCCTGATGGCGCAGTGGTTGAGAGTTTGCCTGCCGATGCAGGGGACACGGGTTTGTGCCTCGGTCCAGGAAGATCCCACATGCCACGGAGTGGCTAGGCCCATGTGCCATGGCCGCTGAGCCTGCACGTCCGGAGCCTGTGCTCCGCAACTGGAGAGGCCACAACAGTGAGAGGACTGCATACCGCAAAAAATAAATAAATAAATAAATAAAAATAAAATAAAGTGCTCCCATAAAACAACAGTTAATCCATATGTAAAATCGAAACATGTTAGCACTCTCCTGAAGTCCACGAATGAGAAATGATGCAGATCCTATTAACAAAGTGTTAAATGATAAAAATTCAGCATAAGAAAGGAGAAACAGTAAACTTCTAATGGTCATTAAAACCCCCCATGAAAATCCCAGTATTTAAAATTCCATAATTAGACCAGCCAAAGGAATAGTCCTTTTGTTAAACTTTTCCAACTCCTTTTACTCTTTATTTCATCTCAAACCATTTCAAGATGAAACATTATTATTAAAATTATAAAAAATGTGATACTTCCCTGGTGGTGCAGTGGTTAATACTTTGCCTTCCAATGCAGGGGGTGTGAGTTCGATCCCTGGTCGAGGAGCTAAGGTCCCACATGCCTCGCAATGCTCCACATCAAAAAGATCTTTAGAAAAATAATTATAAAAAATGTATCAGTGTTTTTTTAAAAATCATATCTGAAATGGGTGTAGAGAACTAAAGAAAATGTATTTTTATTTAACAAGATTCCTTGTGTTCAGCCCAAGAATGGGTCTGGGCACTTCAGACCATAAAGTTTTGCTGCATGTGGGTCCTGTGCATATAGATCTGGTTGTACTTCATTTCCAGCTTTTGGTACTTAACACAACTGAGATTCTCTTGAGAACACCAGATGGTCCAATCATGGAAGTTTAAAGAGTGGATCTCCTTTGGGGTTTTTAGTGCCCATGGTAAGTTTACCTTATCCCCCTTTTGTATGCTGAATTTTTATCATTGCAGCACCTTCTCAATAAGATCTGAATTGTTTCTCATTGGTGGACTTCAGGAGAGCCCAACATGTCTTGATTTGATTTATTAACTGCCATGTATTACCTAGGTTTTTGAAAGAGCCTTTGAATTCTCCCATTTAAAGAAAAAATGAATATGGTTTAAGGCATTTTTAGATCTCATGATTTTATGATGAATTCATGAGACAACAATTCAGATTAAATATTAGAAAAATATTCCAGCTGGGAAATAACACCTCAGGGGAAGAGGGAGAATTCCCTCTGCTTGAGTCAGACTGGTTTGTATAAAACTCAGGCAAGGGATGAAACAGGGAGACCAAGCCAAGGGGAACTGGCCCTGCATAACCCAACATGGTCTTTCCATTTCTAATTTTTGAATTTGTGAGTCTTGTGGGAATTTTTCAACCCATAAAAAGTGCCCTTTTTTTTAATAAACACTCATAAATATATGAAGTTCCCAAAGATAAGATCTGAACATCGGTCTCCTATCTTTTACATGGCAGTGGAGTTTTTACCATCACTGTATTGATCACTTGACTTCCTGGAACTATTTCTCCCCTTACACTGAAGGTCAGAACTCCTGTCATTTGATTCTTTTAAACCTTTGGATGCCTAAGTACCTAGTGATTGAGGAAATTTAAATTTTATATGCTTTCTAACACTTGGTAAAGAGATAATTGGACTTTATCAGCTACTTGTGATTTTTAACTGAATCTCTGTAAATCTGGCCCAGGACAGAGACACTTTAAGAGGCAGGGTTAAAGGGTCTTAAAGAGCAAGCAGAGGTGCATAGAGCTACTTTGGTTGTGAAAATTGTATCACAAACTCAAACTAAAGATATCCAGTGTCAACCATGACATGGCAAAGATTTGTTTCTGCTGGAATGGAGCTTGCTCAGCTTTACAGTAACCAGATCAATCTTGTGGACTTTCACCAACAGGCTAAGGCAATCGTCACTTCCCCTCTTCTTTCCCTGGTGAATCTGTCAAGAGGCAACCTGGAAACAACTTAGATCTTGTTCTTTCTTTTCTTAGAGTGTTATGATCTGTCACATTGTGCTTAGTGTATTTTGCACTGAAAATAATGTAAAGGTGGTGTTGTCCCTTAAGCCTGAGCAGCAATAAGTTCTATTCTTCTAGACTGAGGGCTTTGCACACCCGAAATACAGGTGAAGTAGAATTTATTTTGCCCAATTTCAAATCCCTCTTTCTTGGCCCAAGCTTGGCTCTCCTGAAGAGTGTTTTGTTTCCTATGGCTCTTATCCTTGCTACCTCTGGTTTAAGAAGAAACTTCCTCTCTGCTTTACAATAGCATATAGGAAAGTTAAACAACATGGGTCACTGAGGAAATGTAGAGAACCAGGATGGATCTGTTGTAATTTTATACCTCCTTGTTCTATTTCTTTCTTATTCCAGACCACATGCATGCTTCTAAGTAAGTTTATGCTTTTGGATATGCATGCGCTTTCAATGACTCAAGCATTTAAAAATGTAAGTGTATGCTCACTTGGGCATTCAGGCAAGTGATCATCCCAAGTGCACTGAATCCCTACTACATCCTCACATCCCTGCTGCAGCTCCTGAGAGGGGACCGGCAAGAGCTTTCTGTTGGATCCACACACCTGGCTTGGATTCTTGAGTCTTCACAAATCAGTTATGGAAATTTGTGACAACCTCTTCAAGGTCACTATGTTCTTAGATGAAGAATAGAGACAATATTACCTGTTTTGTGTATTTCACAGAGCAGTTAAAAAAAAAATCTATGGGATAATGTTTGTCGAAGCACTTAGCATGATTAAATGGTTGGGTGTATCTATTATCATTATGCAAAAACTACTGATGAAAAAAAAAACAGTTATAAATGGAATAACCAGCAAGGCATGGTTCCAACCCTTACAGTCTAAGTCATTAAGAAGAAAGAATTCCATGTTGGGATTGTCAGAAACGCTTTGCTAAAAGAAGCAGATGTGAAGAAGGGAAAGGTGTAACCATGAGAAAGGAAGGGTGTGGACATTGCAGATGAGGACCAGGCAGTAGAAACAAAGGGACTGCAGCTTGAGCATACCTCTATGAAATTCTTACTCTGTGTGAGTTGTTTTTAAGACTTTGATATCTCGCTTCCCTCCATATTATCTATGCATATAATATATATATGGAATTATGCACAGTTATATTGTTTTGCTCTAATAACAATACCTTAAGAGGAAGAGAGGAGGACATGTATATGATATAAAGCCTTTCCATCATACCTTGAGAAAGTAAAATTTTATTTCACTGGGTGTATGGAATCATGATTTGACTTAAACTATAAATATTTGGAACGATGAGATCTTTAGAATAGAGTTTTGATAAGTACATTTCCCATTGTCTCCTGAGAACTGAAAGGGCTGAGAAATGTGGTTTAAGACAAGAATACATCATCCTGTCAATACTACTGATTGTTTTACCCACTCAACTTTCAGATATATGGCCAACACCCAAAACAGGAGAGAAAAAAGTGACAATGGCTGACAGATATAAAATGTCCCTTCTAACTTCAGAACTTGGGATTTTAAAAATATTTATAATTTACAAAAATAAACAATGAGCTAATAGTCCATAGGGTTCTCTGTGGCCAATTTGGACTTAAAACAGTGGTGGGTCACTCTCAAATATCTAAAGTTCAAATTCCATTTGGATCATGACCAAGACATTCAAATAGATAGATGAAGTTTTTCAAACCTCTGGAGACTGGAAATGTGAGCTGGAAATTTCATGCGCCTTCATGGTACTTTTGATTCTTCTGGTTTGGGCAGAAATGAGAAATGAAGTTTAAGTTAAATGTTTCAGATTACTAAAAAATAAACGGACGATGTCCAAATATGAACTTTATAGTATAAATACTCATTAAGCATGCCTCTTTTCTAAAGTTCATAATCATTTTTATAAAATAGTCTTCATGATCTGTGTTAACTTAATATTTAATTGATTCATTCTTTCAGAGAGTAAACAGTAGGAGACATGATATAGTTGACTAAGTATTCTCTCCATAGACTTGTTCAGCTGATCCTCCAATTTTAGCAGTGGTTTGAAAGACACCACCACTGTCTTAGTTTTTTCTTTCTGGATGTAAAAACAAAAATCGCACTTTTCCCTGTTCTTTAGAGGTATTTAAAGTGCTGAGTACTACTGGGAGAGAAATCACACCTCATTTGGTTTAGATACATTAAGGCTGGGTCTACACAACTGGAGATGAAATGGAGCAAGACTGAAAAATATAGTGAGACTGATTTTCTGGAAAATGTGGATATTGTGTCATCAGGGCAAAGTAGAGATGGCACCTCCATGTCCATGCTATCTGTCTTGGTGATAAGGTTGAACTGTGGCAACTCAAATCAACTGAAATCTTTTTGGATTGATATGAATTAGCTGAAATTGATCAAATATACCTACTTTCCATCATGTAGATCACTGAAAGAAAAGTTAATTGGTGCTCAAGAACAGACGAGCTAATCAGTTCCAAAAGGTATATTAAGATGTTCTCCTCTGGCCTCCCATTTGTCCTAAGTTTGAAAACATGTCCCCTAACCCTGGAGCTCAGTGCTCTTTCCATGGTTTTATTTAAAGCAGAAGAAGTTCAGGAACTATGACATACTCAGGCCTGCAACGAATAAACAGGCAGAATAGTTTGTGATAGCTACTCTTTTTTTGCAGCTGTTCCTTGCATAGAGTAGGTGAGCGGTAGTAAATGCTTGGTGAATTTAACCTATTTCTTTGGGGCAATGTAATTCAGCCTCAAAAAGCAGAAGAGAAATGAAAATGCCAAAGTGAAATCATATGGTTAAATTATTTTTGTGTCCCTCTACCCTACCCCACCCCCAATTCAAATGCCTGAACACAAGAATCAAGGGCAGATTGGAAATCTTCACTGAGTAAAAGGAAAGATTTAATCCCCTAACATTGAGAACACAAAACAGACCCAGGTTCAATTCCTGAATTCAAGACCCGAGTTCAAGTCCTAAGCCCACCATTTCCTAGCTGCCATTTTTGGAGTGCATTTTGTATATGGCCCTTCAAAAATCTTGCAGGAGTTTCAATGAGGCACATTATGTTCAAGGCCCTGGAGATGGGGCATCCTGAAAAATGTTTCCCAGATGCCAGGATACGTATTGGGTGCATCAGTATTGCCCAAATGCCTAAAAATCCTCATGTTCTCTAACTGGAAACTCACTATCTTGGGATCTCTCTAGTGGAACACAAGAGTCTGTATGGAGCAGGCATGACCCAGGGATACAAATATGGTGAGAACACAGTTTCTCACATGCATATGAGAAACTTCATTTCAGGAGTTTCCTAAGATTTTTAACTGAGGCATAAACTTAGCATTTTGGAGATGGTCAGGATATTTTTGAAATCTGCCTAGAGAAGTTGGAGAATAAGCACTTCATATCATATGTTTGATGAGATGATCATTGGGACAAGAGGTGTGACAGCATTTTACAAATTGCATCATCGATATAAACAAATATATGCTTGTGTATGATGATATATGCATATGTATGACTATATGCAAATATGATCTGGTCAATGTCACATTTATCTTATACAAAGCCAAGTATGCTTCAAGTTGCCATTATTTGAAAGAGCTAAAAAAATAAGCTCTAGGTTGTTCAACACATGAGATCAACTTTATATTCTGAAACTAATAAGCCATTGCATCAACACTTTTTAGATAAGTATAATTATGTTTCCCCCAAAATTTTAATATTATCTTACTTGGGATGTGTGCGTGTATGCTGTTGGTTTATTTGTTTGTCTTTCTCCAATGTATGACGTGGGCAAAATCTTTGGTTAAGGCCAATTCATACAACAGAGATCAACATTCATTATTTATAAGTTTAAATTATTTTTATTCCATATGTCATCGATAGGTTAGAAAAGCACCACTTATTCTCTTTAAACCTCTAAGTTAGCATTTCACTCGATGTTTTGTCTAGTCTGTAATCAGTAGAATTCTGGAGAGGTTTTCTGGTTTATTTTTTTCTTAGTCTCCACTTCCATTAGATGAGCATAGGCGTTTGAGGAGGCTTTGTGCACCCCCGGGGGAAGTTGTGGTCCACCTCACACCCACAACACCATTTGCAACAACAAGCAAAACCATAAATACAGAGAGGTTTGGACTTCTTATGTCACTGCTGGGTGTTCTTCTTACCCTTTGAATCTTCATTTTGGCATTTTTGTTCCCCAAGTCCTTGACTACTTATATAAACAGGAGAGCTTTGGAAAGCAGTCCCCTGAGCTGCCCTGATGGAAGATTCTTTAAAGCTGGAGAAGGCATCTCATGTTGGCTCCTTCTGAGCCCCGATTTGGTCTCCAAGTCTCACCACAACCTGACTTCTTACTGCAAGCAGTACACTTTGATATGAAGTCTTATCAAATGCTTTTCTTTGATGGGGTACAAAATGCAGTGTGTTTCCTGGCTGAGCATGCTATAATACCTGCAGGGAACTTTCACAAGTTTGTTAGGCAAGGCCTTCCCCATAAATCTAGCAGTTGGCCTTGAAAGAGCGTCAGCTTTTTCAAGGTGCTCCTTAGCTAAAGCCCACTGCAAACATACCCAGTATTTCCTTTCACACCTGATTTTTTTTCAAATCCATGAACTCAGCACCTGGTGAAGCCATAATTGAAAAATAATTTAATGTCACCATTCAGTTGGTTGTCAGTTACAAGACTTGAAATTCTTGTGGTGGCATCTTGGGACATCTTGCTTTCACTCATTATTAAGAAGCATTATGGGTAGTCAAGAGACTGAGCTTTGGGGGAAAAAAAAAGCTGTTCTGGAGCTTAATTCTGACTTTGGGGGAGTTATTTAAACCCTGCAACTCAGTTTTTTCTCATGAATATCGTAGTTTATACTGTATTTGGTATAGATTTAGAATTATTGGGAGGACTAAATTAAAAATATATGTAAAGAGCTGAGCACATAGTAGGTCTTTCAAAAATATAAAATACAAATCTATTGAATACAAGGTTTAAGGGCTTTTAAAATAAGAAATCTCCTTAAATATTAATTTGATTGCTTTTCCACTCTCAGCGTGAGGCTTTGGGAAATTTCTCTAAAGCATGAAAAGCCTCTTTTCTCCTTCTGTTGCCACCAAGTCTGAAGTGACAGAAAGCTTTGCACTGAGAACAGTAGAACCAGGGTCTCAGGATGACAGTGGTTTCTACCAATTAGACCTGAAAAGGGTACAACTGACTTAAAGGTGACTCTCATTTAAAATAATTAATCACTGTCTATTTGAAAACATGACATCATGGCCAGTTTTTATTTATTTTATTTTACAAACCACTCCCTTCTTTCCAGCAATTTTTCAGGATACTAAAAATAGCCTTATCCTAAACCTAACCGAACTGGCCTTATGATTTTTTCATTACACTCAACAGTGTTCTCACTGCTCTAAATCTCTGACTAGCATGCCAGAAAGTTATAGAGAATGTGTTTTGTTTATTTGAACTAAGCCAATGACCTTTTCAAGCATTCTCATCATGAGCTGCACATTACATAGAGTACCTTCTGTGCATAATGAACAAATAGGATCAAATTTGGGGGCCTTATGGGATAAAACTACATTTCCCCTAGGTCGTCAACTTTTAAACGAGATGTTTTGCAGAACAGACAATGTTGACATGACATTATGGAGACACATCATGACAGGACAGCACTTTGTCACAAGGGTGATGTGTGAACTTCAGAAGATTTGGATCCTAAGTTTGGACACACTGCCAAGAATGTGGCTTCTTTTTTAGAGTATCCAGATGTCTCATGTCTGCAGAACTGAGCTTTTCAAATTGTTTATTTGTTGGTTTATATCAGGAAAAGAAAGAGTACATTGCCTTCTTGAATCTAATTCAAGTCACTTTCAGAGTCTGAGAAACATACCATACCTTCAGACACTTATTTTTATCTGCTCTGTGGTTGACTTTTATTGACTGGATCAAAGTTAGGCTTATTTTAAAAGAATAAGCAAAAACAAAAGCACAAATTTCCTTATTTTAAGCAAAGTCAAAATGTTAAATGTCATTTCATAAAAATTAGGGAATGGAATAGAAGACAGGGTTGGGGGAGATTATTCGAAGCTTTTATAACCTTGATGTTTCTCTATAAGCACCAAAGGGAAATCAAGCAGGGTCTTCATGGCCTTTCTCCATCGTGTGCCCAAATAAATCATGTGCTAGCTCTGTCTCAGTCATCTGTAGAGAGCTGCCTCTGTATGCAGATTCCAGCGATGACCATCAGTAATGGCAATGGGATTTCCCAGGGACAAATGTATCATTTGATTCACTTTTGCTGTCATTTGTCTAAAACATAAACAGCACCATGGATTTGGATACTATCAGAAAATCACAAATCATTTTTGTCACCTAACTTAGTTCTTGAAAAATTTGACCAGCCCCAGTTATTAACATAGGGAAACCCAATAGTTCAATTTGGAAACTCATGGTTTGTTCCCTGCTGAGCCCACAGTGCACAAAACAGGACACAAGATGGTTGTTGCTTTCATATTTATTAAATGAATGAGTGAATTGTTCAGACCAATATTATTGATTGCCTACAATTAGTAAAGAGTCTGGTACTTTAAACTTTGGCTGCAGGAGTGAGGATGGTTCTCTCTCTGATGTGATCCCTGGGTGACACCATGAATTGGTATCCCCCTTCCTTCATATTGGAATTTCATACATTTATCATGAACAGATTTCCACACATCATAAGCAGTTATGATTTTCATAACTCTGGTTAACGAGTTCTGGTTTCGAAGTTCTGTTCTTCATTTTTGTGAATGAGTCATCTAGCCTAAGAAATTATGGAAACCTTAATGAAGCCATGTAATCTCATAGTAATTGCTAGGAAACAAAATAGCAAAAGGGCACAGGTTACCTTAAAGATACACTCTTTACATACAGGACTAGAGCAGTGATTGTGTACCAGCTCAAGAAAACCACTTGGAAACTTGAAACAGAAGAGAAGAATCCTTGAATGCTACCCTGTACTGAGGTCTAACATCAAATTACATTTTTTTGATCAGTGATATAGTTAAAAACATGCAATCTCCCAGGGAAAAAATAATTTAGAAATGTCCTAATGTATGCTTAGGTAATTAATAAAGAAACCTGAGGCTTCCCTGGTGGTGCAGTGGTTGAGAGTCTGCTTGCTGATGCAGCAGACACGGGTTCGTGCCCCGGTCCGGGAAGATCCCACATGCGCGGAGCGGCTGGGCCCGTGAGCCATGGCCGCTGAGCCTGCGCGTCCGGAGCCTGTGCTCCGCAACGGGAGAGGCCACAACAGCGAGAGGCCTGCGTACCATAAAAAGATAAAAATAAAAAATAAAGAATCTTAACAAAGAACTAGGAGAGACCTTAAGAGTCACCCAGCCCATTTTCCTACTTTGTACACTATTTATACCAAAAGAGAGGAAAAAAAAAATAATGCGGCAACTAACTTGTACAGGTTAGCATTGTAAAAGCAATGGGTACATTCCAGGGAGGAAGGAAAAAGGTATCTACGGAATATCTGTATGGTACCTCACTAAGTGTCACTGTATTTCATCCTCTCAACAATGCTTTGTAGTCAAGTGTTGTGTCCACTCTTTTTATTTTTGTATACAAGTCAGCCACTTTCTTGTGAAGATTAAATGAGACAATGTGTGTAAAAATGTTATCTAAATTGCAAGGTGCCGTGCCACTCTTAGATATTGTCAGAGCCCATGAATTTATAAGAACTCTCCAGTTCTTATACAGCTACAGACTCAGTGAGCTGGCAGCCAAGGGCTGCATTTCCTTCTCATTAGAGAATTACTTGGGGCGGGGTGCAGTAAAGAGCTAATTAGTGAAAAATGTGTTCTTTCTGGGGGATTTCATTTTCATACCTAGAGCTTACTAATGAATAATAAGGCTTTATTGGCTTCCTGGCTTACCAAGACCTAGAATCAAGGTTCCAAAGACTGGGGCTGAATCTGGTAGCAGGGAAGAAGACAAAGCTTGTCCCTCCACCAGGGGATGTTGTAACTGGGAAAGAAAAATAAGGATGCTGGCATAGGAAGCAGTTTCTAAAGCATGAAGCAATCTGAAAACTTTGCCCAAACTCTGACTCTGGGCCTGATCACCGGCAATATCAACAGCAGGATATTTCTGCAGCTTCTCCAGGAATAGAAGCAGACAGTACAGTAACAGGAGAGGGGCAGGATGGGTTTCCATTTTTAATGAACAAATCAGGCTCTAGTGATCTGGAAAGAAAAAGCCAGGATTGGAAGAATCAGGGAGGTGGTTATGCAAGGGTTAGTTGGGATTTAAGGAAAGGGTCCTTTGTTTTAAAGGCCCACAAAGTCGCACTTGTGCCTTAACTATACAGTGTAGGTCCTTGGAGAAGGGTGTGTGTAGGTTGGCAAGACTATCACGTCCTCTGTCAGCTGCCTGGAGAAGAAGGTGTTGGTCTTAGAAGCATGGAAAACTGAGTTTTGGTGATCATGAAAGTCAATAATCGTCTGGGGTTTTGCATTGTTCAGCAGAGCAATAGCTTGCTCATATTCTGCTTTCTGAAAATGTAAAGTACTGCTCTCAATCTTGTAGAAACAGAAAGAATCCCTGAACTTCTCTAAATCAAATTTACAT
Organism: Kogia breviceps; assembly: GCF_026419965.1. NCBI lineage: Eukaryota > Metazoa > Chordata > Mammalia > Artiodactyla > Physeteridae > Kogia > Kogia breviceps. The sequence goes on along the minus strand of NC_081312.1, from coordinate 117,724,369 downwards.
GACTATCCCAACCCCAGACCAGTTGAACCCAATCCTTTGGTGTGGAACTTGGGCATCTATGTATTTTTGTTTGCTTGTTTCTGTTTTTTAAGTTTCCCAAGTGATTCTAATTGTAGTCAGGCTTGAGAACCATTGATTTAAAAGTTCTGAGATGAAAATTTGCAAGGAAAAGCTATTCTATTCAAATCACCTTTCCCATCATTACTCAGCTGTCAGTTATCCGAGATGACACATGGATATGTGTCAAAGGGCAATTATTAGGAGGCAATTATTCTGGTAGGTAGAAACTGACACCACCTTGGTGGGTCTTATAATGTCACCACTTGCTACCAAAGCTTCATGGTCTGCTCCACATTAAGAATGAGGAGGTAGTATGTTAGGAACCCAGTATGGTCTGTCTCGTGGGCACATGCTGTGAGTCTTATCTCTTTGATTATACAAAGGAGTCTCAAGGATGGGCTTCTCCCCTTTCCTGATAACTCTCAACCCCCAGACTTGAGTGGCTGCCTCCTTTTGAAATTAGCCAGCCTGCCAACATCTCTCACTGATGGCTACAGATGGCTACTTACTTTATATAAAGTACATTGATGCTCCTTGTTTGAAGTCATGGATTATACACATTTTCTGCAGAGCTGGCATTTGGATTATACTGGAATGCTGGAGACAAAATTCCCACAGTTGTGGTGGACATAATGATTACTGTTCAAAGTGGAGTCTGGACGATTACAAAGGGATTAAGAATCTAGAAGATATTCAGATATTTGAAGGTAATTAGGACTAGGGAGACATGTAAGGAAGATTCTTGAAGATTCCTACCACTGTCTTTTCATCTTTCTTTATGTTCTATGCTAGGAACTCTCTCCAGTTCCAAAAGTTATGAGAGAGGCCAGTCAGTGCAGAATTGGCCAGAACCTGGGGTTCTGACAGAGTAGCAGACGCTGATCTAGGAAGGAACAGATCTTTAAAAAGTTTAGACATCTAGAAAGGTCCAAGAGTAGTTCACTGGTTCCTACCAAAGCAGGAAGGCAAAGTAAGTCTTCAGGGAGGTCTGGCAACAGGTGTGGGGAGATGTCTAAGACAGAGAGCAAACAGCATTTAGTAAGTACAGCAAAGCCAGTTTGAACTCTAGTCTTGAGCACTAGAGTTATGGGAAAGCACGCCAGGCTCCAGGAGAACTTATTCAATGGTGCCCAGAACAGAGGTACTATATAGACAGCAAGGCAATGAGCTGAATTTGGGATCATGGGCAGGAGGAAGTATATTCAAAGAGGCTAAGAGTTAAAGGCTTGTCCTGTCGAATAAGCCTGGAACCTGGCCTCTAGAAATGGGGAATAGATTTTGTCCAGCAGCCAAGGGAACTTCATGCCTGGCTGATGAACTTCTGGTCTACAGCTCCCTGAATTCCCCTGGCCCAGGGTCAGGATGATTTCCAGAGTCACCTCAGGCCTGGACCTGTAGGTTGGGGTTAAGTGGCTCCAGCTTCTAAGGTTAGAAGGATATAGAGGCAGGAAGCCAAAGAGATACTCACCATAAATAAATTTTTTTAATTCAATTCTTTCCTCCCCCAACTACAGTTCAGTGAAGTGGACATATTCTAAGAGTATTTTCAGAGGAAGAAGATTGACTAAACTACACTAAGTCAAACACAGCAGCTACAGCACTATGGCCAAAATTATTTACTGCCAAAAACAGTCAAATATATTTCATGTTCTTTTATGCTCAAGAGTATCTGTGAGACACATAATATACTTTAAGTGCATATCGATACATATCAGAAAGCCATAGCTATGATGGAGGTATAATATTGATAAAATATGGTATTTTAAAAACCACTACTACCCCATCCCAACTTATTTTCAAGTGTGCCCTTATTTAAAATGTCCTATTTTTATTTAAGCCTTTGCAAGACTTCATTCATATTTTCTCACTTTAAAATAGAAAATCTTAAATACTTGGAAGATGTATTGCTGCCATATAATTCACACCCACCCACACCCTCCCCCCCCCACACCTGACAATAAAAGACCCAACATACTGCTGATTTAGCAACTAAATAACCAGCTACATACACCTATTTTGTATCATCAAGTAGTGTGCATTCTTGAAGTGATAATCGAACTAAATTTGGAGAGAACAGTCCCGTAAGTTTCAGTTTATTTGTTTCACAATCACAGCCTCAAACTGAAGGGAAAATTACACTGCAGTTTGATAAATAAAGCCCTATACATTCACCAACAAAATGCAAAATGAAAACTTCTAGAACTTCAAATAATCAAGGATCTTAGATTAATTCCATCAGTGGTGGAGAGTTTTTTTGTTGCTGGGAATTTGCTGGAGAATTTAGTATGAAAGCGCTCTAACTAGTGTCTGATTATATCAGTGTCTCCATTTCCTTTTAGAACACACATCTGCTGTTGTGGGGGAATTTTCGGAGGGGAGAGTGTGGTTGTGGTTATTATGGAAATACGACAACACCAAATATTTTAAAGCAGATGAGAAGAAACCCGCAGTCAGTTGGCTCACAAATGTTGTAGGCTTTCCACATCCAGGCACAAAGCAAGCTACGGGAACAGCAGCGTTCCTGGTGGCCTCTGTTTTATCTGTTTCAAACAGTGGACTGCTCTTGTTATTTAACTGACTGGACATTGTTTCCCCCCTTTATCCCCTCTCTCTCTTTCTTAATTGTTGTTACTCTGTTTTGCCTGAAAGCTGCAGTATCTCACTGTTCATTATTCCCGGTTCAGTCAAATCCTGTCCAAAATTAACTCATTGTGTGCTGGAGTTATGCTCTAGCTCTGTTTCTTTCTACACAAAGTGCACAAAATGGACCTTGCCATCACTCTTATAAAGTTAGCAGATCCTATAGAAATAACTCTTTTAAATAGCTCAGTGCTGATTTTACTGGCCTGTGTTTAATATTTAAATTTTCTAACTAACATTTAATATTTAAATGTTTCCAATTATTGACAAATTGTTCTCAATTTCTGAAGTCCTGTCACACTTTAATCTGCTCTCTCACATACAGACCTAGTTCTACGGAATCCGTTTTAGATTTAGTTTCCCCTTTTCTATTTTCTTTTCAACTTTTTCAAAGAGCCTTCTGAGACTCCAAACTCAAGCAGTAAGACAGAAGAAAAAAAAAAAAAAAAAGTCAACATCAATGAGGCAGGGGAACTAGTTTCTTCGATGAGCATCTGATTCCAGAGTACTCAACCTGAATTAAGTACAGCCATCAGCAGAACCATAGAAATGGGAAAGTTGCTGTTATAAATTAATGATTATTTGCCGTGCATGTTAGAGTGGCTGTTTGTTCCACATTTTATCGTGATGTTTTATTCTTATTCACTGCAACAGTAATTGGGTCTTAAACATGATAAAGTATCTTAAAGCTGCATTGGTAGCTGAGCTGCCTACAGCAGGTTTTTAACTCTAGTTAAAGAAGGTTAATCAAAGCTAATGAATCTGTTTTATCCAATGCCACGCGTGTATCCAAAAAATATGCAGGAGGTGACTGAAACGCAGATTGTTCAGCTGGAAATGCAAATACATTTTCAGCGAGTTTGCAAGTGTCTTTGATGGTCCTGGGTGTATGGCCTGTACCTGCAAGCCCAGTACTTTTCATCTTTCTGCCACTGACTCTTCTGCCATGAAAAAAAATATACAAGCCTTACGAAAATACAGGGGAGGAAATGCAATCCCGTATACAGCTATCTGTGTGAGAATATCAAGAGACTGTTGCATTCAGAAGTTCAGAATAGCTCTGCTCTTTATGAAAGAATATGAGAAGCCCCTAATAAGGCTAATTCATTAGAACAAGCGTTTGTTATTAAAACACACCACGCAGGACCACAGGCAACCAAGCCAGACAGTGTGGCAATTAAAGTTGCCTCCCTGAAAAACTCGGGCTGCCCACCAACTCTCACCCACGAGTTCTGTTTTATTTTCTTCTTAGAAATGACATTGAAGAATGCAAGTTCATAATCTGTCAGACAGCAGAAGACCCATCAGTCTCTGGCCACGACACCGTTGTGGCCCCTTTCAGTAAGAATGTTCTAAAACTTCAAATTGTCTGCCTGTATCCTTTTGCAAGGCTGGGGAATCCACTTTGCTGTCTTGACCACTGCCTTGTTGCATTGGAAAAAACTCACAGCGAGAGATCATCCTCCAAATATCTAAATTCACAGTGGTGGAGAGCTTTTCATCTTAATCCCAGCATTTACGGAAAACACACACACACCCTCCGTCTGCAGTGACACCTTTTCCCCCTCGGCTGCTGGCGGTGCTTTGGAATGAGATTCATAGCGACGCAGAGGGCTGTTGCTGGTGTGGAGAAGCCCCCTTCCACCGAGACAGAAAGGAGGGGTGGGAACACCATTGTGGCTTTTTCTCCTGCTCTCTTTTTAAACCTAAATAATATTTGTACTTTGGGGGAAAGATGTGAAAGTTGGATGGACCTAGGAAGCAAGGCAGGACCCAAAAAGCCAGGGACTGGAAAAAAAAAGCCCGAGGATTGAATCTAGCTTGGGTCCAAGGAAGGCCTCCATCACAGGTTTCAAAAGCGTATTTTTTCAGTTTCACTAGCCACAACCCCCTTGATGAAAACTAGTTGCAAAATTCAGTGCCTGTTAGGCCTCAGCTAATTAGAAAAAATGGGCTTTTTTTTTTTTCTTTTCCTTTCTTTCTTTAGCACCTTTTCTTTCAAGCATTTAGTCTCAGGAGGGGGATCCAGGCTCTTGGCCGGGCTGTTTTGAAAACACGCCTTTGAATGCCTCTCCCTAATTCACGCCTTTTGTTTTTTGGCTTTTGTGTTTGCCAGTTTGACCATATAACGTTATACATCTGGTGTATAGCTTGTTGGGGGCTTTTTTCTCCCAGGGATCCTATGCATTCCCTATAGGATCCTCCAGGGCTTCAATTTGAGCGATCTTGTAACAGAAAGGGGTAAAGGAGCTCAAGAAGGCTGGGGGGAAGCAGAGAGAGAAATGAGTGAAACCTAAAAAAAAAAAAAAAAAAAAAAGTTGAAAAGAATTCTTTTGCTCTGGTCTTTTCTTCTCACTGTTGCGACTGGACCCTGAGTCAGCCGGCGACAAGGCCTCGGTGGGAAAATTGACGGGGCCACAGAATAGATAACTCATTGGAATTCTGGCAACATATTCGTAAATAAAACAAAAGTGGAGAGGCGGGTTGGGGGAGGATGTGTGTTTCTGGGGAAGCGCAGGGCTGCGCGGGGCTGGAAAGATCCTTCCAGGGCCGGCTCCCTGACTCGCCTCTTGCAGGGGACATGTAAGATGGTCAAAGGAAAGGAATTTGGACTGTGTTGCCCAGGCTTGTTTAGCAGAGCTCTTGCAGCTGGAGATGTTTATTATTGCAGCTATGAGGGTGCTCTTGCAAACACACTTTCCAAGCCCTAGAGAGCTGAAATAATCTGCCTTGTTTCTTCAGAGAAGCAGGCAAGTTCTGTGCCTCGGAAGGGGTTTCTTTTAAAATAGGAACATACCTGTGCATGACTATTTTTTTCCTCCTGCCCCTCAAGAAGAGATGCCCCCCAGATTCAGTTTGCATTTATCTTTTCCAGACACACCTTTGACAAAAGAGCTTGGATGGGCTTTCTGGGAATGGTGGTATTTGTGCATGTTTCCTGATGGTAAAATCTCCCAGTCTTCTAGCTGTTTTTGCTATTAATGCACACGATGAGTAATCTTCTGGCCAAGATCTTATCTCAGTTTCCCCATCTGCAAAATGGACATAGCAAAGCACCAAAGTCAGAATTCTTAGTTTTCTTATACTTTGAGTTCTTTTTAGAATGGGTTTGTTTCATATGTATGAAATTTCAGATATCATATGTGAAATTAACCCATTATAAAACTCATTATAAATAAATATCTTGTGCCTTGATTTGGGGTAAATAAAACCTAGAATAAATAGGAAGACAATATGTTTTGTAGCTGGTGTTTAAAGCTAATACCAGCAGCCTTCTCTTTTCTTTACTGCTGAACAATTTCAAAAGCAATACTAGGCATGAAAGCAAAACAAACTCATTTCAGTGCAAAGCTTATGAGTTATTTGAGTTTCCCTGAATTCAACAAGGGGGTGGGTGGGCAGGGAATTTGTTTTAAATATAGAAATGTGGAAAATACAACACACTCTGCAGAATATCTTGGAAGGTTCTGCAGCTCATGGTGCAGAGTTTATTAGAGATGTGATGTAACTTGTGAATGTAGTTTTCAAAAGTAGTTAAGGAATATACTGTGAAAAATCTTACTAAAAAATACCATTTTTTGGCTTATATATTTGTAATTCAGTTTATCAGCTGATTAATCCCTTGATAAGAGTTTCTTTAGCTGGAAATCTGTATCCCTGTCTGTCTTTAATCAATCTAGTCACCTAACCAATAATGCAGATCCAAGGGTAAACACCATTGAATTAGAGAAGGTTTGGAAGGAAATAGTGAGATTTTTTAAAAAATATATATTTTTAACTAAGACACTTCGCTGTTCCAATCAGACACATAATTATAAGATCGGCTAATTTTCAAAAATCTGTTTTTTTTTCCTAAACATCAATCAGACTGGTAGAAAAGGCCTGCTATTCAACATTGAGATATACTGTAATTTCCTTGGAAAAGTAACTTCCCTAAAGGAACTATTTTACTTAACAGAAAAAGACTGTTTACTCTGAGTTCCCTGCAAGATTGTTGTCGGGGTTTTTTGTTTTTGTTTAAAATGGTTTCAGAACAGGGAGAAGTAAGACCATCCTCAGCTGAAACAAAAACAAAACAAAAGAAAACATGGACTTTAAAATTCTTCAATGAATTCCTTAGCTTCAAAATGTAAAACTGTCCCAGCAAGAATGTCACAAAGTGTAAGCACAGAAGGATCTGTATTTTACTGAAAACATTCTCTCCATAACATCCAAAGAATACACAAAGAATGAGCTGCTTTTATTTATATGACAATGTCTGTATTTATTATATTTTCAAATAGGCTCAACAATTTGATACCATTTTCTAAAAGATTTCTTAGTCAGACTGAGACTCCTAACCCACCCACCTTCTCTTTTAGCCCACAAGTCTAGATGCGAAGAAAAATGTCCTTTATGTTTCTGTGAAGACTGGCATTATTTCTAATAAAGTGGGAGTTCAGAATTAGAGGTAAACCTGGTGGCAGGTCGTCCAGCAGCAGCAGCAAAGTAAAAATGACAAATAGCAGTTCCCCACTTAAGAAAATAACATTCTGTTGATTGACCAATACCCTTTAAATTTTAGCTCTTAACAACTCTTACAGAAACAGGAACTGCCGATAATAAACTTGATTTCCAACGTCCCCAAGGTAATAATAATCCACTAATTTGACTATCCCAGCTGGCCCTCTGTAACAATTTCTATCTGGTTTTTGAAGCAGGGAAGGCTTATCTTTCTTTGGGAAAACACACACACACACACACACACACACACACACACACACACACACACACACACACACAGAGGGAGGTTGGGCCGTGAAGTTAAGGAGTGTGGAGAGAAAACACATGGAAATTTAATGTGAAAGTTTCTTGTTGCAATAAAGCTGTTAGGTTTGGCATGAAGACTGTTATCAGATGGTTCCTTTGACATTACTTGAGCCTTTCAGTAAGTAAGACAAGCCTGAAGGATTAGGTTGTCAACTTCAGCCTGTCATCTTTGGGGAGGAAAAAAAAAAGTTTCTTTTTCCTTATTCTTTTCTTTTCTTTCTTTCTTTTGTTTTGTTTTGTTTTTTGGTTGCATCTTCCTTCACCAGCTTTGGGGACTGCAGGAGAGGTAGTTAAGGTGTGGAAAACAACTTCAGGCTCACATTGATCGCAAATGTCCTGCTTTTACAGACAAGCGAGCCAGCCAAGCTGTAAGGCTAATCACCCTGGGCAAGTATGAATTTATCTAAAGAGGATTTCATGTGGAACCCCCGGAGCCGGCCGCCAAACGGATGACTGCACACTTTAAGAAAGTTAGTGGGCCTTCTCCCAATCAACTGTCAGGCCACATAAAAGGTCTGGAACGCGCTGACTTAAGCAAACGATATTTAGCCATCTAAGGAGACCAGAAGGCCCAAGATTTTGCTTTGTTGGAGCTGACAGGAAATATTGATACGTATCAAGTAACACTCCTGATGTAAAAGGGAAGAGGGGATTCCTTTCGGCACTATGTCTATTTACAAAACTGTCTTGTGCTTTGGAAACAAGGTGGGGGCAGGGGAGACGCCAAACCAACACTTCACTTGGGACTTTTCCAGCTTTCCTGGGACTGCAGTTTAGTGAAAATAGGAATGGAGCTAAATTTGCCTCTTTTTAAAACCAAAGGAATTGGAATTGGAATCTGCAAACTCTCCTAATGTCTAGCTGACAGGTGGACTTTACCCATCACCTCAAATCTATCCCTTTAGTTTATTAATTTAAATAACCTGCCATGGCTTATGTTTCGGTGAGTTAATATGCCAGAGTATCTTTGAAATATCTGACTATCAAGTCTAAAAAGCAAATGCTCTGAACAAGTCCTAGGAATCGAAGTTCGATTTTTGTGAGAAATAATGCTCACATTCTAATGATTCATCACTTTCAGTGTTTTAACCACTTGAGGGGGAAATCATAATGTCCTGTATTGGCAAAGCCTGATGGGAACTTTGAGCTTTTACCATAGAAAAAAGGTTAGGTTGGAGGGTTTCATTTAAAAGGGGAAAAAAAACCCACCATATTTTATCAGAAGACTCTAAATGTTCTCCATCAGTGACGTTGTACCTGAGGTGATATCCTTAAAGATGCTGGAGGTGGCAGTGTTAACGAAATACCCATTGGCATTAAACAGCATTTTTAGAATCCTGATTGTAGTACTAGAAAGGAAAGTGAAATTTATAACAGCACAATAAACAAGGGAAACTGCAGGAAAGAACCTGCTTGTTCTGTGAGGAAGATCGCTTCCAGTTAAACAAAGAAATTTAGGGTCGTCTGCTTTTCATGAAAATCACATACATATGGCTTTTGAAATTTGTCACTGAAGACGGTTTTGCTCTAAGGTAAAATTCACCACTTTATAGCTGTTCAGCTGCAACTCTCTGGCTTTTTTTTTCTCTTTTGGCCTGCAGCCCAATATGAATGTATGATCACTAGCACAATAGTTAAACATCTGAGTCTTTTTGAAGTGCCTTCAATGTTACAATGATGTGATGGTTGATTGCCCAGCCGTCAGTTTAGAAAAGAACTCCATTTCGCCCCCTAGTGGTAGAGATTAAAGTTTAATGACTGCTTCATAATACAGAAAGCCTTTTTTCCCCGTTTCCCATATTTTAAGAACATAGTGTAGTGCGGGAAGTACTAATGAGTTTCTTCATAATCAGTAAGATGTATATTTTCACAGGAAAACTATACCGAATGGACTGTTTTGCAAGCCAAGGGATCATTCCATATACCTTTCATGCATTTTGCTGGGCTTTGCTGAATAATATACACTGCCACTATAAACTGCCATTGTTCCCACTACAGCAACCCTCCTGGAAAAATTCTAGAACTTCTTATGGAAGCTTTTAACCAAGAAGTGTATGCTATTGCCAAAATAATTGGGAGAAAAGAAAGCATTGCGTATTGTCAGGTATTGTGGAAGTTTACCTTTCTTTTCAGATGTCTATTTTTGTACAAAAGGTAACCAAAACAGTTCTCACTAATGACAGCACTGGTTACTCCACAGGTCACATTTCCTTAGGGTTCAAGTTCACAAAGAAAGCCATGTACACCCAACGTAAAAAGGGTTTGTGATGTTATGAGATATTTGATATGGGAAACGTTGATCATGTCCAGCTCTTTTGGAGCTGACAACAAAGTAGAAGGGATTTGTTTGGGTTTTTATCCTGTCCTGGCTTTGTTTTGCTTATTTGTTTTTTTATCTTTCATGTAGGGTTCATATCCTGCATGCAGGCAAGCATATGAAAGCACATGAAATCAAGCACCTGTAATACAAGGACCATTGAATGAGAGTGTATGTTTAGGTCTTGCACAAGTGAAAGCTCGCATTGGAGAAAGATGGAGAAGGCTGAGGAGGAGGAGGAGGGGTCCAAGGAGAGTGGATGGGGCAGCTGGACCGTGTGTAATGTGTCAGTTTGCATCTGTGCCACCATTGTGCTGCTGATGTTGGAATGCAGGGAAGGCGCTAGTTTATTGAATAAGGATCCATGTAAATTCCAGCTGTCAACATGTGATCACTCCTTTGGACAAAAAGAGAGATTTTCTCCTTACCCATATTTGATTTCTAGTCACAGCTACACATTTTTCCTGAGCCCTTTTGCCACCAGGCTGTATCTGGGTAGCTGGGTAGCCTTTGGTTACCCTTCTTTTTTCAGACTGGTTCTGCAGGTTTAGTATCTGGTTTGTAAAGGTGTATGGACTGCAATTCAAATGATATGAAGTCAGGATTTTTTCAGGAAATAATGCTAGCTCTATAGTGATATCAGGTAATCACTGGTAGTTTTGAAGGAGCAGACTGGCTATTGTTCTATTTATTTCACTGTGATAGGCAAACCCTTTCCTCAAAAAGAATAGTCCAAAACAAAAATTAATATACTCGATGGCTTTTCTTATTGCAAAGCATGTCAACTGGGTTATAACCATGTCAATTTAATTCCTTTCTTTAAAAATGGCTCTGGGGAACCACGTGATCCACACGGGACCAGAGAAGCACTCACTGCTCATCACTTCTTATTGCTATCTAGCTCCCCACCCTCTCCATGTGGTTTGAAAGAGGCTGCTGACATTTCTGAGATATGGAGTGGGGTTCTGGGAAGCTCTCTACAAACTGGAAGGGGAGGAGGAAGAGGAGGAGGAGAGGAGAAAAGCATTCTCTGAGTAAGACCAACTCCAAAGCAGCTTTAGTCTCATGGGAATTTAATTAGAGAAAGCAAATTTCAGCCCTGTTCACACAGGCAAAAATTATTCATACTAGGAGATCTCAGATGCCAATTTTTTTTTTTTTTTTTTATAATAGGAAGTCTAGAACATTTTGTGGTGTGTTAGGATTGCAGCCTTTCTTTCTCCTCATTGCAGAATTTCATCTCTAAAAACAACCCCAAATGTTATTGCTCTCCTGGTGTCACTGATGTGACAGTTCCTAGAACTCTGGCTGAAGGCAGCAAATAGGATTTTGATGACTTCTTTTCTTAATGTCCATTACATACGTACAGATTACATATGTGTTTCACTTTAAGGTATTCAACCTATTTCAATGATTTCCACAGGGGTACTTTCTAGAAATGTATGGTGAAACATACAGATGAAATGGAGAAATTGCTGGGGTGAGGGCTGCCTAGACAAATTATTTGGACCTAACAAAATCATAATCTTCCTGAACTCCCATTAATTTGTTACCAAAGAAAATCAACTGCAATTTAGAAATGCTTGGGTGACACTTGGCTATATTGACTTTTTTTAAATTGAAGTATAGTGGATTTACAATGTTGTGTTAGTTTCAGGTGTACAGCAAAGTGATTCAGTTATACGTGAGTGTGTGTGTGTGTGTGTGTATGTGTGTGTGTATTCTTTTTCAGTTTTTTTTCCCTTTAGGTTATTCCTAAATATAGAGTATAGTTCCCTGTGCTATACAGTAGGTCCTTGTTGGTTATCTATTTTATATATAGTAGTGTGTATATGTCTATCCCAATCTCCTAATTATCCCCCCCACTTTCCCCTTTAGTAACCATAAGTTTGTTTCCTATGTCTGTGGGTCTATTTCTGTTTTGTAAATAAGTTTATTTACCGTTTTTTTTAGATTCCACATATAAGTTATATCATATGGTAGTTGTCTATCTCTGTCTGGCTTACTTCACTTAGTATGATAATCTGTAGGTCTATATTGATTTTAAAAGATGTAAAGGGT